>NC_091131.1:30455177-30756115 GCF_040183065.1 Periplaneta americana | reverse complement strand
GAAATAAAGGAAGAACAGGTGGAAGACAAGGAAAACGAGTTTATTTATTTATTTACACTTATTTGTTTATTGTTATAAATTTCCGTCTAATAACTTATCATTGGATTACGAAATTCATTTGACAAATGTTTTCTCCTCTTTATGAGACATCTTCAGGTTATATTAAAATTTTTAAAAGCATTGTTACTTACTTACAAATGGCTTTTAAGGAACCTGAAGATTCATTGTCGCCCTCACATAAGCCCAACATCGGTCCCTATCCAGTCTCTATCATCATATCTCACCTCCCTCAAATCCATTTTAATATTATCCTCCCATCTACGTCACAATTAAAATCTAATTTAAAATAATCATCATATTTACATTATTATAACATTGCTAGCAGCTGTTGTTATAACTTTCGTGCCAGAGACTCAGAGTATAAGTAAAAAAAATTCAATTTTCACAATACAAATCATTTAGCAGTAAGTACTTGTAGGATTAAATTAAAATTACTATGCAGTGCAAATAAATCAGATTCACAAAATATTTTGATGTTTTATTAATTTCAAATCCTCACGAGTTTATGTTGTCATTGATTTGGAAACTTCAAACCTCTGTCCTGAAAACCAGCTATTTTGACACCCTGGCACGAAATATAATTATATACGATTATTTTCTAATTTTATAGTGAAATGTAAAATTACAATAGCTTATAAAATAACGAAGTTTATTATGTAATTTAATTGTCTGCAGCCAGATTCAAATGATTTTAAGTTTGCATGCTAGTGGTCTTAATTAGCTGTTATTTAATTTTTCTGTAGTTATGTAAGTACAGTGTCTCCATATACATAGCTAGTATGTGTTAAGAAAATCCAAAACTTTTGCAACTGGTGTCAGATTTTGAGACAACCCATTTTTATAGTTTAACTAGTGGCTTGTGCAGCAAATGCTGCAAACTAAGTTCATTAGACGTTCAAATAAACATTTTTCAGATTAATTTTCAATGAAGAATACCAGACATTCTGAAAGTTATTTGCTTCCATAATAATGAAAGATTCTCTCGAGCCAATACTGAAGAGAACCACGCATATAAATATCTACATCACACCACCATTAAATATATGAAAAAGACCCAACCGCACTTGATTAATAACTATACAAATATTTGATTTTAATAATATTATTATCTTACGTAAGTTTTATAGCTTTCAGTAACATATACTATATATACTATATAGCCGCCACTCAGTAAAATATAGAAATCAACATCTAATTTATGTTATTCTCTTCTTATATAACCCCAAAACATTTCACTTTCATATCATCAATATAGCATTAATATGTATAATTAATGAAAAATAGTCACATCATGGCATTAACTACAATAATATTTCATTTCTAATAGTAATAATGTCATCAAACCACCTCAAGTTTTGTAGTTTTTAATATCCAATACACAGCTGTACCCAGAAAATTACACACCACAGAATCGAACCTGTAAATTATTTTTAGTAAGTTAAGTTTTTAATAACCAATTTAATTTGAGCTCTAAATATGTCAGCATTCTTGCAGATCATGGCCTTTGTGTAATATTGTTTACTGTAGTGTGTGTTTTGTTTTATTCTGAAATGCAACACTGCCGACTTGATGCCCACTTTGCTTCTCCTGAATGCAATTAGCTAGTTCTCAAAACTGACGACAGATAGATTTTGGAAAATAGGAAAATTATGTAGGAAAATTGACATTTCACTGAAAACTACTATTTTTCCGAAAAACTTTGGGTTCCAAGCTTCAGAATTAGGGGCCATTTATTAAAATCCGTTCAGCCATTTTCCCGTAATTTCCATTACCAGTTCAAATGATATATATAGGTGTTGAATTTGTGTTATTAATTTTCAAGGTGAATCAATAATAAACGTTATTACTCATTGCACATTAATTTTGGATGTATTTTTTTTATCCTACTTATGTGCTGAATCTGTATTTACTATAATTTCATTATTAAATTATTAAAGTATAATTTTAGCTACATTTAATGTATTACTCATTTTCATGATTTCACCGCACATCACGACTGCTTGATTGGGAAGCTCATGCACTATCCACTGAGCCATAGTGACACACCCAGTCTAAATATACCGGTGTAAATTTTCTCACTTTAAATTTACATCTTTTCAAGTGTTAATTTTATTTATTTTTATTTGCAATTTAGTTAATATTGTATTTTGTTTTAACTTTTATTGTGTTTATTTATTTGATGTGTTTATTTTTTCTTTCTGTTTTAACTATATCTGCATGTTTTTCTTTGCAGACTCATATTTCAGACAATGAAACATCACCTCCTGAGGTAAATGCATTTGCTAATTTTGTAATACCTTTTAATTTTTAAAATATTATAAAACATTTCCTATATAAAAATTGTACGCCCTCTTTGTTTAATTGCATAAGCTATTTACATAGTTAAGTTGTGAATATTAATTTAATGAGGATGAAGGACAGTGTGTAAATATTGTGAAATTTAAATGATTTCTATATTTTTTGACAATTTACAATTAAATACAAAAAATTTCATACCAATACATGGTTTCCGAGAATGAATGATGGGGTTTCATGAAGCTACTGTGAAGCATGTATTATGTGTAATAGATTTAATTCAGTAACTCAGTAAGATTCCAAACAACATTAATGAGTTTCAATATGCGCAACATTAACAGCACGACACATTATGATATTCACTTTCAGTCTACATTCTGGAAAGAACGTCTGGAGTAATGCTTGCAGTTGCTTGTCTGATCTTTTCTTGAGGATGACAACCTTATTTTTGACATGACTACAGAGGAAGAACTTTAATGGGATAAGATCAGGACTTCTTGCAGGCCATAGGTTGGGTGCATTTCTGCCAATCCACTACCCTGGAAATCGACGATTCAACTCTTCTTGCACAGGATTCACAAAGTGTGGTGGTGCTCCATCTTGTTGGAAGATGATTTGAAACCAGAGTCTTCCAATTATAAGATTTGAGGAAACAGAAAGTTCTCTAGCATGTCATTATACTCAATATCGTTGATGTAGGTTTCAGCTAAGAAAATGGACCCAAAAAATCTGGTTATGCACACCTATATCCTGAAGAGAAAAAATGGAACTCTCTGCATCATAATCCACAGTTAATTCCCGATTTACCACGGAAATCGTCTGTAGCTGCATTTAGATTAGCAACAGGCCATGACTGTTTGGCCAAACACCTGCATAGAATTGGAATATATCAGTCCCCTAACTGCCCATTGTGCAACTCAAACCAAGAAATGGATTCGGAACAGCTCAAAATCTGTACTTCATTGGCTGACAATGATAATATCTTTGAAAAATATTGGAGTGCAAGAGGTCAAATGACTTTATTGTCAAACGCCTGGCATTAGAAAACAGCAACAACGTATCCTGACTGATTTCTCAATGCACTTATTTAAGCATATTACAGATGTGGACAAATTATTAGCAAAATTGAAGATTTTTACAATATATTTTTACAAAATATGATTCTTCAATTTAGACCACAGTTGACATTTTTGCGTATTTCCAAGTTATTAGCAAAATTGAAGATTTGTATTGTATATTTTTAGAAAATTTAACTCTTCAATTTGGACGACATTGGATATTTTTGCATATTAGCAAAACTGAAGGTTTTTATTATATATTTTTACAAAATTCGATTCAGCAATTTGGAATACAGTTGACATTTTGGATATATTCAAATTATTAACAAAACTGAAGATTTTTATTTTATAGTTTTATAAAATATGACTCTTCAATTTAGACTGTAGTTGACATTTTTGCTAATTTATAAATTATTAGCAAAATTTAAGATTTTTATCATATATTTTTACAAAATTTAACTCTTCAATTGAAACTAAAGTTGACATTTTTGCATATTTCTGTCTATTGTAATGATAGAAATATGCAAAATTGTCAACCGTAATCTAAATTGAAAAGTCAAATTTTGTGAACAGAATTATCATAAAAATCGTCAATTTTGTTAATAATTTGTCCACGTCTGTAATATACATTAAATAACAATGACTTTATTATGATGACAATAACAATGATAGAAAATAAAACTACATGGACGCAATCTTTTTCAGTTACTGCAATAAATAAAAGCACTTTCAATCCATTACATATAATATATACTTCACAGTAACCTCATGAAACTCCATCATCCACTCTCAGAGACTCTGTATTTTAATAAATAATTCAATAATAATTATGTATGTATACATCTCACGCTCTTGATTTAACAATAAAGTTATTCTCCTTCCCGCTTTCCAATATTTAATAATAATTCAGTAATATAAATGTAATTTGTCTCCTCTAAATGATAAAGTGTACTATGACCTGAAATACATTAAAAAATGTAGAAAATTGTAACACTAAGGCCTTTTTTGTTTTCTCTTTATTTTGTTACTATTTACTATTAATTTTGTAATATTATTTTTATTCATAAATTATGCCTGTTTTGTTGCCTCACATACAACACTGTTAAAGTTATTCATATGATTACTAGGAACTGGAGAGCACAAGTCAATTAGCTGTGGCAGCTGTGGAAAGTGGAACAGGCAGTATAGAACTGCTACATCGTCAGCTGGTGGCTCAAACCAACGAGTTGAAGGAAGCAAAGAGATTGCATAGGTAAGGCCTGTTTGGCTGTCATTCTTTAGCTTTGGAAACTAAATACAACAAATCATTCATTTTTATTATATTCCCCCCCCCCCCCACACACACACACGTGTTTAGCTTCTCTTTCACCTGGTGACAATTTACTTCTCATGAGAGAGGAAGTAATGATTCCAAACATGTAATTTAAAACTACAGTGAAACCTGTTCAAGACGGAAGTGACATGGTCCTAATTTTTTTTCCGTTGTGGACAGGTTTCCGTGTTATTTAGGTGTGAATTTAAAATGGAATATTTCATCATTTGTATAAATGAAAAACAAAATGGCATGCCGCAAATTGTAGGAATTACAAAATATTCCGTTTAACACTACTGACATTAAATCAGCTTTCTGTCACTTATTTAATTGGTGAATGACCTTGATGAAAATCTCATTTCGTGTATAAATTGTATCATAACTCATTAAACACTATAAAGTTTATTAATCACACTAAATTTAATATCTAACACTATATATAATACTGCACTGTATATCACAACACATTATTTAATTGGACTAGGAGCCTAGAAGCCTTGAATTCTGGATTATCTAATCTCTTTGCCAGTTCAAGGGTTTTCTTTGCAGAATAGGTCCAGAAGTTTGCATGATCTTTGAAAGGGCAAGAACAATCCACTCCCACAACAGTTCATTCATTTCTATGTAACCAGTTGTTTTCTCTTTCCTTTTATGTCACCATTATTGACCGCAAGCCACTCACTCATGATACGGCCTTTATTTTTGAAAGTGTTAAGTTACACCTGAGTTTTCCATTCATAAATTTCAACATTATTTTCCATACTCTTCATTTCTCACTTTCCTCGATAACTTCTACTTCATCAATTAATGATTGTGCAACATTTTTACGCAACTTTTTTTTATCACGAAATCGCTAATACACTTGCGTTCTACCCAGCTACGACAGTATACAGGGGTGAAGCATTGAACATCTTTGAAGGAACTCGTCTGCCTAGTCAATAGGGTAATAAAATTTATGACCACCAGGCCAACACACCCTCGCACCCTCAAAAATTTTACAAAGAAAACTTGTTTTTATCTTAGTGACCTACTAGTATTTCGTATACATTCCTTGAAAGCACATACTTTTCAAAATATAGTTTACATTAAAGTAGTGTGTCCAAAATATTATTTCCGTTTTGAACAGTAGCAGGCAGTTTCCGTTTCCGCATTGGACAGTTCCAGTTTTGTTCAGGAAAAATTACACATAATAAATATGAATTTCGCTGGGACCAATAAATTGTTCCAAAATAGACAGAATCCCGGATTATTCAGGTTCCGATTTGAACAGGTTTCATTGTAGTATAATATTAAATTGTTTTTATTTTATTTAAACAGGCTTGAAGTAGCTGAATTACGTCGACTGCTGTCTCTAAGAAAAACATCGAATTCATCTGATAATCGAATATCTGGATTCACAACATTAGAAGATGCTTGTACAGAACTGGAGTACTTACGTAATATCCTCTATGAATACATGATGGGCAGAGAGCCTGTGGTAAGTGTTACCCAGAATATTGGACAGTTTAGTTGCCAGTCAGCTTTTGTGTTAAGGTCTTTGTAGATTTGTGTTACCATACTATAAAGATTTTACATACCTAATGTGTATTCCATACAAGAAGACTCTGCATCCAACAAACAATAAACAAAATCTCAGATGTTCTTCAAACTGTCAGATTATATTTTATATAATTTCTATAAAATAAACAAAGAAGAAATACCAATCTATATCGCAGACACACTCATTGCTAAAACTCCAGTTGTGAATGAAATTCCTCCATGGGAATGGGTGATTCCAGAACATAGCATACAAATTCCAGGAAATCATTCCAAAAATGATCCTCCATACATTCTTAAGTTAGATGCCATGGAACTAACCTGCAGCACATATAAGGATCACCTTCAAATTTATACAGATGGATCTCAGCTGATGATGATGGGGCATCAGAAGCAGGGTATTATATTCCAAAATATCAAGAAAGTTACTTCATACCATGTTCATCCTCCTCCAGTCTTGACACTGAATTGCTAGCTATTGATGCTGGTTTTCAATGTGTTACTCAAATTTCTGAAAAATCTATTTGCATACTTACTGACTCAAAGGGGGCTATATTTAATATAATCAAATATGTACAAAACCTATACGCACATAGAATTATTCCCATTCAGAAACAACTAGTAAACTAAAAAAACTCGAAAAGGAAATAACATTTCAATGGATACCCAGTCATTGTGGTATACCTGGAAACGAGAAAGTCGATAATATTGCAAAACAAGGAACATATTTGCAAGCAAGACCTCTTCAAGTGATGTCTCTATCCAATGCCTTTGCTTCAGTAAACTCTTATTTTACAAACCTATGGATCAACAATTGGCTCTCTTCTGACAAAGGAAAAATTTTACAGTCCGTACAAAAGAAGCCAAATGACCTGGAAATGTACAAAAACTTGCCCAGACATGTTCAAACATTTTTAACAAGAGCCAGGACAGGTCACATTGTCACACAATTGTACCTACACCAATTTCACCTTTCTGATAATCCTACTTGTCTGTGGTGTAATAATCATGATGAAGATCTGGAACACATTCTTCTATAATGTTCATCCATAAACCACAAAAGAAGTAAATTAAAATCATCAGTACCAGTTGCAGAAGACAGCCCTGCAGTATATATTGACTACACCCCAACTCTGGCTACTAGCAACAGGCATCTATAATGAACACTGATCAAAATACCCCTCATTTCTCTTGAAAAACAAGAACTGAAAAGATTACAGTGAACTATAGTGGACTTTATGTTGTCAGTAAACAGCTGGATACATTAAGAAGATTGATGTATGGTATTTTGTTCTCGTGTTTAGAAAAAAAGCAAATTTCCCATTAATGTTTCGAAAATATGTAACAGATTGTGTTTTCAGACAGGAATTAACATCACGTTCTAAGTGCTATAAAGAGGTTTTCTCGTCCTGCAGTCAATAGAAAGGGCTTAAGGCATACATTTTTCGACATGCAGTCTTCTTGTATGATGACAAACTATACTCATTTAAAATAGCATTTTATAATATTTTTTTATACAAACCATATATAAAATAATTTCAAGGGAAAAATTGTTCCGGGGCCGGGTATCGATCCCGGGACCTCTGGTTGAACGTACCAGCGCTCTACCACTGAGCTACCCGGGAACTCCACCCGACACCGTCTCAACTTTTCCCTTTATATCCACACAACTCGCTTGGGCTGACGAAACGCCAGAGACCCACAACGAGTGCACACAGTCTCTGTGTGACTTGGAATTGTGGTTTTCTGTTAACGAACACAGTAACGTATATATTATGCAAATCTAGTCTTTCAGGTGAAGCTCCCTGTAAAGCAGATTTTGAATAATTTCAAGCGAGTTGTGTGGATATAAAGGGAAAAGTTGAGACGGTGTCGGGTGGAGTTCCTGGGTAGCTCAGTGGTAGAGCGCTGGTACGTTCAACCAGAGGTCCCGGGATCGATACCCGGCCCTGGAACAATTTTTCCCTTGAAATTATTCAAAATCTGCTTTACAGGGAGCTTCACCTGAAAGACTAGATTTGCATATATAAAATACTTTGTCACCATATGCTTTACGTGTTGTATAACATTCACTTTTACAGGTGCTTGCTCGTGTAATTGCTGCAGTTGTAAAATTTGATTCAGAACAGACCACAAATGTACTGCAGAAGGAAGAACAGAAACAAACTTTGGTAAGTTTTGTGTGTGTACAGTAGTGGCAAAAAAAAAAAACCAGACCTACCCTTGTAGCTGATTTCAGAGCCTGTTCACTCCAGAGCACGATAGACTGGTAACTAAAACTTCTGTGGTTCGAATCCTGCCTGGGAAGGAAACTTTTTTTTGTTCCTTATTCAAATTTATTCCCAATACTTTTCGATTACAGTGATATTTTACTAAATTAACTTATTATTCCCAGAACATGAATTTTACCAGCAATCGAAAAGTAATGGGAATAAATTTGAATAAGGAACAAAAAAAATTTCCTTCCCAGGCAGGATTCGAACCACGAAAGTCTGTTACCAGTCTATCGTGCTCTGGAGTGAACAAGGCTCTGAAATCATTCAGTTTCTTTTGCCACTACTGTACATATGTGTGCATATATATCGATGGTCCAGAACCAGACTGTTCCAAGTCCATTTTACTTTTTTTTCCCCAGGAGAGCTATTTTAAGCTCCTGACATTCAAAGCTTCATGAAACAATTTTGAAATAGCTTCATAGCAATCTTATGGAGAGGAATATTTACAATTTCGTTCTATTCATATATGCAGACTAGAACTGGAACATAGTGAAACACAGATTTCTTTCTTACAAAAAGTTTGGCTTAGAACAGTCTGATTCTCAGCCATCGAATTAAAATCCAAACTTTCTTTGAATTGAAGACCTATGGAAGATTAGGATAATCTTCAGCAATGTTTTTGACTGTAACTGCAATATTCAATTATGCATTCTCAGGATGTTTTGTACAACTTTAACATAATTACTGCTACTACAGTGAAAGAGAGGAGTTCTGACATCTGTAGTGAAGCAGTAGAATTTTCTCATCTGAGAAAAAATAATTATGATTCTTCATATAATTTATATTATATTTTAAAATACGCCAATGGAATGAATGAAAAACTGTATTAATAATCTTAATTTCGTTTATGATAAGTAATGCACAGTATGGTGTGTGGATAAGCTTCAGGGCTTCTACCGCTTTGTCTTGGTGTTGGTGGCTGACGTTTCGACCACTGTGTTGTGGTCATCTTTAGAGCAGTTGTTGGATAAGGAAATAGTCTGCGAGCTGGTATATATATAGTAGTCTTGACGGGGGGAGTACGTGCGGTGATAGGTCGTAGGTTCTCCTTCTGGCATCTGTCTGTATGAAGGGGAGTATTCTGAACTGCTCTGAAGATGACCACAACACAGCAGTCGAAACGTCAGCCACCAACATCAAGACAACGCGGTAGAAGCCCTGAAGCTTATCCACACACCATATACACCAGCCGCGGAAGCCTACGCTAACACTTAATGCATAGTAGCTTTCTGTCATCTCTATGTTCTACTTTTTCGCTTACTTTAATAGAATATTAAAATAACCATTGTATTGTGTGTTTGAGTGTGTGCATTAAACTCTTAATATGGCGACAAGGATATCGTAAATAGAAATTTCACATACACGTCAATTGATTCTAAATTTGTATAGTGTACTGTGCTGGCTTTTACCCAACTACCCATTCTATTCACCATGATGTTTTTGTAAACTTCGCTTCAGTTGGATTCGAACGCAATCTGCTACTGACCTGTATTTAGAAAAGATCTCATGTCCAGTTGCAGTTAACTTGCGATAAGTGTCTGAAAAGTCCGCAGTGTACTTATAATTCTCGCTGCAGCTACTTGAGGTCTGTACACCGAATGGTGCTGTTATGTGTCTCATGCATTCAGAAAGAGTGCCCGCACCTTTTAAGCTCAATGCAGTTACTATCTGCTCCCAGTCCTGAGAAAAAAGTTAGGAGACCTGAGAACTTGAATTGCACAGTGGTGAGAGGTTGAAAGATTATGAAGTTTCGTAAAGTTGTCACTAGTGTATTTAAAGTACGAGTATTATGAAGGGATTTTTCCAGTAATAGCAACAGTAATTTAGCAGCTCAAACATGTAACTCGCATGTTCTGGCAGGATAAGTTCTGCTGCACTGTTTCCAAGATCATGGTTCCAGTTCCTCATTAGCAGATAATATTTTGCAGGGAAAATCCCACTGAATTATTCCGTAAATGCTGTGCTCTTTAGTCTGCATTCTCCTGTCGCCATAAAACTACTTTTTAATTCATTGGTTTAGAAACTATAAACTATTACAATAAAGATTAGTAAAGGCAAAATTCTACATCTAAATCCACCACTACTATGTAACTTTTTTGTCTGTTATAGCAGATATTTCAAGGTCTTGTCTGATTTTTATGTTTTCAATTCTGTCTTCCTTCGTACAGCCTTTAACCACATGTAAAAATTTCATCTCTGCTGCTGTTATCTTACTTACATCCTCTTCTTTCTGTATTCAGGATTCAGAACCGTAGAGAAATAATGGTACTGCTGATGTTTTATAGAATTTTAATTATGTCTCTTTTGTCACTTTATTATTTAGTGATAATTTTATTGTTCCACATATTCCTTGAAATTTTGCTACATTATTCATTATGTTACTGCCGTAATCAAATGAGATGTCACATCCTAGGTAATTAAAAGGACTTCCTTGTTCCATGACTTTGTTTGCTATTGTTGTTTTGAATCTAATTTGTTGTTTGCATATTTTAAAATTGTATTGTTGATGTATTTTATATAATCCATTGTTTCATTATCACTTGTTTAAAACTTAAAACTTTCTTAATTGAAACTTTTAAAGTATTATAAAGGTACGGTCACACATCGCTATTTTTGCTGTGCAACTTTTGTACTACAGCAGCAAAAGTTGCGTGTCGTGTTCACATGTAAGCCAAAAGTAGCATGCTGCATGCTACTTTTTGTGCTGCAAAAGTTGCAACTGGAGGTTGCGAGTCTGTTCACACACAAGGCGCTACTTTTGCAGACGCAGTCATGCTGCAGGTTTCCATCTCCATGTTGACTTCTCAATATACATTTTGTGGTTATGTTCGCATTATTAAGAAACTCATGCGAAAGCTTCCTTATCTATTATTTGCTTTTCTGTCGTATCTAGTATTCAGAAATTGACATTATTTTTACTATAAAGCTTTTAAAAACGCCTATATATGATAACCAACAGCATATTCACGTAATCAGTGTTGGCAACCCTCCTGTTTGGAACTACGCTACGGAAAATTTAAAAAATGAATTATATCGTCAGCAATTATGCTCAGACTGTGTTGTGTATTTAATAACTGTTACAAATAATTTATTTTCATCACATCTAACATTAAAATATATCCAAACAATAAAAGTATCATTGGCACATTTGGGTGGTAACACTGGTTGCAACCGCAGCAAAAGTTTCAACAAAACCGATATCAAAAATGCTGCAGCTGCAACCCTGAGAACCCTGTTCACACATCACTACTTCTAAGCTGTGCGCAGTATGAAAAAGTAGCAGGCAGCAGGTTCGGCAGCGCTACTTTTCGAGTTGCACTGTTGTTCACACATCACAGTATGAGAGTTGCGCAGTTTTTTGTACTGCAGCAATCAAAAGTAGTGACGTGTGACCGTACCTTAACAGACAAGTCCCATTTCGACACTGGTGTGGTGTCGAAATGGGACCAGTCTGTCATAAGGTACGTAACCTCTTTAAAATTATAACACTTTTAAAGTTTCAACTAAGAAAGCTTTAAATATTTTATGTGATTTAAAAATATTCCTTTTGCAGTTTGTCTTGTGTACTTAGTACTATTATCTGGTCATTAGCATATAATAATGTAATAATTATTAAAAAGTATTTAATTATATATGTAATAGCGAATATTTTGTTTCTCTTTCAGTTGGGCCAACTGGGCATTCTATGATAGTTGGATACACTGGTTGGCTTCACAGTTAACCAGCCAGTCTCTTCGGTACTGAATAGCAATCACTCTTTAAGGTGAAAAAGTTGCAGTTAATATCTGACAGGTCAGAGTGCAAGCAGTTTGTGATCAGAGATATCAGAAATTGGTGCATACCAAACTGTTTCAAATTGTGTATTTACTATGTACAGAGCTTTAAAATAAGCCTTAAGGCTTTGAGGGGGATGGGAAGTAGATCTTGAGTGAAGAGTCGTTTCCTGTGTTACTAAGTGAGAAAATTTGCAGAAATATTTTCATGAATTTAACATGGGATGCTCGCTAAAGTAAAGAATTAATTTTATAACTAATGAGGGAATACTTCACAGATAGACATGCAAATTTATTGCAAGAGTTCGCTGATGGGTAAAACAGAGTCCAAGGAAAGGAACTTGTTAAAATATAGATATTCTGACATTTTGTAGGTCTGTTATTGCAAACAGTGCATGTTCGAGCATGCTTTACCTCCAATGTTTGTGTTCCCAATAATCTGTAGTTTCCGTCCATGCAAGCCATCTACCATCACAACATGTAAATTCTCACGCTTATTCATTCTAAATAAAATAAAAACAGTAGGAAGCGTTACTTAAATAGGTTATACTCTTTCAATGTTTTAGTAAATACCAATCCCTGTATTTAGGAAACACATTCTCGCAATATCATATTTTGACATGTTCCTATCAGCAAACTCCCATGTGAGTGCTCATTTCCTGTATCAGTGCTCTAACTTTACACAAATAATTCAGCAGAATTTTCTATTAGAAAGATTATCACTAATATTATTTTAAAATATCGTCTATCACTGTTGAGTCACAGAATATTTGTTGAATTATCAGTTAATTCATGCAGTCGTTAACATAATATTTTAATATTTTTAATGATCATTTATTAATTTATATCAAATTTTACAAATTAAAATTGTTACACATTTTATTGGAAAATTATAATTTACGGTTATAAGATTACTTTCTTATAAAAGGTATATGTTTTGTTACAAAATATTGTCCAAAGAATGTCCCAGTGTTGTAGAACCTTATTTTTTTAATGAAATCTTTAAAATGTAAAATATATTATATGCGTTATCTAGTCATAATGTAGTTGAATATTATTCCTGGTTTTAGTTTTCCTTAAGTGTTAATATTTACTGTATTAATATACATTTTGAATTAGTATAGTGTGGGAGAATAATGACCCTATTTATGACCAATTTCGTGTATGACTTCAGATATGATTATGTTATGACAACTTTATAATTTAATTTAGTGCTGTTTGAGATATATATATATATATATATATAATTTTTTTTAATTCACCGCTAAACTCGTGAGACTTTTCTCCAATAAACACTTATGATGTCACAGATTTTTCTGATGAATTAACAGTGGCGGTGATTGAGTTAAAAAATTAATGTGACTGTGTCAGGCCATGAGTTTTACGTGAATAAGCGTGGCTTAAATTGACAGATCTAATCGAGATCTTTTGTTTGGCACCAGAATGAGTGTGTTAGCTTATTGGAGTCACCCAGATTTTTGCCCACGCCCAAAATGGCTGCCAGTTGCGATCTTTTGTTTGGTACCAAAATTGCATGCAAGCATATTGGAGTTGCAAGATATACTGCCTGGAAATTTTTGCCCACACCGAAAATGGCCATTAGACACCCTTTCCAATGAGCTGCGTTGCTTGTATTTCCTCTAGACTTTTTGGTGAGTATGGGCTATCTGAAATTTTAAATTAATTTATTAATTATTTTTGATCTGTCACTAAAAAATATTTTACAGAGTTCACTTTTTATGGATTAAATTATAGATCTAGATGAATATTTTGTTTGGCACCAAAATCAGCATGCTAGCGCATCAGAGTTGCTTAGATATATTGCATTGAAATGTTCGCCCATGTCCAAAATGTTTGTCAGTTGCTGCAGGCCCTTGCGCCTCGCACATGCGTGGTGCGGTGCCAGCTCAAGATCGTGCTCATATTGTAGTCCTATACCCGAACGAAGTAGACCACAATTTTTCATTCGCATTATTAGTCACGAAGTTATAGTGTTGGAATTGATCATCTTGCAAACGTTACATCAACTTAAAAGTCCCAAATTATTCGATTAATCCTGGAGGCCATTGAAATTAAATTAGAAACGAACAACTTCAATAGGGATGGTGGCCTGCAAGTCAGCAAGGCATGGACCCCGACCTTGAACAAACTAAAGCCCTCACGAGATCCTACACCAAGTACCGAGGACCAGCACCTAGCTCTGCTGGCCGTCAACATCACAAGAGGAACCCCTGTAGGGTGGAGCTTATGAAAACATAGAATTCCCGGCCCTGGATTGGTCCCACTGCTAGCCAATCCCGCATCATCTGACCGAACCATATTATATACGAGGGGGATCCAGGAAATAATGACCGTTCGCGCATACCCGCCGCGCAGCTGACTCCCCTTCCTTGTTTGAAGGTCAACTGGCTTCCTTAACATGTGTTCTCATAATGTTGTGAGTACTGGTTGCAACAAGTCGCCATTGTGCATTTTGTGTTACTTCAAAATGAACGACGTGATTGATAATCCCGCTGACTGTGAGGTGAGGAGTGTGATTCGATTTTTGAATGCCCGACATTTGAAACCTGCAGAAATTTACCGGCAATTGAAAGAAGTGTATGGTGATACTGTAATGAATGAAAGAAATGTGAGAAAATGGTGCGAAATGTTCAACAATGGGCGAACAAATGTCCACGATGAAACTCGACCCGGACGCCCATCACTCATCACAGAAGACCTGAAGACTAAAGTGAACGAACAGAATCTTGCAAGACAGGCGCACATCACTCGACGAATTGCATATTGCCTTTCCTGACATTTCTCGTTCTTTGCTTGGTGAAACTGTGTCGCAACATCTTGGCTACCACAAAATCTGTGCACGATGGGTTCCACGGCAACTGAGTGACCAACACAAAACTCAGAGAATGGCCTCAGCATTGACATTCTTGATGCGATGTCACACAGATGGAGACGCCTTTCTTGATCAAATTGTGACTGGTGATGAGACCTGGGTGTCTCACGACACCCCAGAGACCAAGCGCCAATCACATCAGTGGCATCATCCCTCATCACCCAAGAAACCGAGAAAATTCAAACAGACTCTCTCAACACAAAAAGTCATGGCTACTGTCTTTTGGGATCGTTTTGGAAGTGATGAAGAGTTGAAGAAGACAGTGAACACCTGGCTTAATGAACTGGCGGCAGAGGAGTATAACACGGGAATTCTAAAGCTAGTGAACAGATACGACAAATGTTTAAATGTAGGTGGTGATTATGTAGAGAAGTAAAGGAAGCTTCAGTTATGTAACACTTTGTTTTTTCAAATAAATATTTTTTTTTTTTTAATTATTACAACAAAATGGTCGTTATTTCCTGGATCCCCCTCGTATAAAATGAAATTCGTACAACGGCATCATCAGTTCCCTAAAGATGGCTACAGAGTCAGTAGCCGAAAGCTTGGAGTATTCCACAACTTTAACTTGGCTGATAGCCTGTGAATCATCATTATGAATCAATGCCGAGAAAGCCTGAAGTCATACAAATAATATAATGTTCGGTATATCACACATGTTAGTTACTAGTTATGTTAGCCTTTCCTTCCCATTTTATGTAAACCCTCTTTTAAAGAAAACCCTTATTTAAGGGGGGGGGGCGGAGGAAGTAATCCCTCAGAGATTCGTTAAAAAGGTTATACTGTATGCACTTGACAGTTATTTGCGTTGGCAATCCTTCTCATAAAAATAAAATGGATGGTGCGCAATAGCCTTCTGAACAAATCAGAATGTAGCATTTTCTAGCTTCTGCTGCTGCTGTGTTGTCTGTTTGGTACATGCTGTTACTATCACATGCATAATTTGTGAGTTAGTATTATACATAATTTGTAATGCTGGTGTGAAATGTGGCAAGAAAAGACATAACTCGAAGACTAATGATAACTCATGGAATAAGACTCCTTTTGTTTAATGGCATAGCATTAAATACCGTATTTACTCGCGTAATTCACGCCATCGCATATTTCACGCACCCAAATTATTTACTATATAATTTAATAAATTAATTTCCTCGTATATTTCACGCATTTAATATTCGTGAAATACTGTAACAAGTACATACTGAAACTTGAAGTAATGAGGTGTGTTATGTCGAGGAGCCCTGAATGTATGGTATCTTAAATGCCGCAACGAGAGAGTGCATAGCGGTATTTGGGACCGGACAGCTACCTGTTACAGGCGCACCCTTCTCGTCTATGAAAGTCCTTTAAAAATAGGGTATTGACCTCCCCCTACCATTTGAATGGGGGTGGTTTGAAAGCTTTGTGTTGGATCGCATCAGTTGAGTTTGAGACTCGAAAAGGGAAACCTGTCAAAAGTCGTCTGTTAAAAGTTTTAACAATGAATGGTAAATCCCGATATTCGAGTCATACTGCGTCCTTCAAATTAAAAGTTATTGCGTATGCAGAAACACATGGCAACAGAGCAGCTGGACGTGAATTCACAGTTCCAGAAATTTAATATTCGCTACTGGAGGAAACAAATGCATCAAGGAAAGCATTTCGTGGGCCAAAAAGTGGAAAATTTCCTGATCTTGAAGACAAGTTACTAGGATATGTAAGGGAACTGCGTAGTTTTGTCATTTTTACCATTAAAAATATCAGCTTGTGAAATTCCTCGCTTAATTCACGCACCCTTAATTTATATATCGAAATTGCGGGAAAAAAGTGCGTAAAATATTAGAGTAAATACGGTATTCGGCCATTGGAATTGGTGCGAAGAATTCGTCAGCCATTGTGTCAGTTCTCCAGCTACCAAAATTATGCAAAACTGTCGGGTGTATAGTTAGTCATACCTAGAGCAACTGAACACTATTAATTCTAATATACAGGGTGATTCAGACCACCCGTAACAGTAATTTATTTCGGAAACTAGTGCATTAAAATTTTCGAGAAAAAAATATTTTATTACTAAACCACATGTGAACTTTCACTTGAGCTTAATTTCATCAATAAGTTCTAACAGGAAGTAGGGTCAGTGGCGTATCACTTTAAAATTTCAAATGGGAGTATGGGTCAAATAGGGTACCGTTTGATAGAGCGCTTCAAAACAAACAACTTTCATAGAACACGTTTTTATTAATTCCTATTCTTTCAATGAGAAAACGTACGAAAAGGCAATGGGTTATTCGGACCACACGTAAGTCATTTATTTCGGAATCTAGTGCATTAAAATTTTCGAGACAGAAATATTTATTACTAAACCACATGTGAACTTTCACTTGATTTCATTAATCAGCTCTAACAGGAAGTAGGGTCAGTGGCGTATCACTTTAAAATTTCAAATGGGAGTCCGGGTCAAATAAGGTACCATTATTGATGGCATTATCTTTTCGTACGTTTTCTCATTGAAAGAGTAGGAATTGGTAAAAACGTTTCCTATGAAAGTTGTTTGTTTTGAAGAGATCTATCAAATGGTACCTTATTTGACCCGGACTCCCATTTGAAATTTTAAAGTGATACGCCACTGACCCTAATTTCTGTTAGAACTGATTGATGAAATTAAGCTCAAGTGAAAGTTCACATATGGTTTAGTTATAAATATTTTTTTTCTCGAAAATTTTAATGCACTAGTTTCCAAAATAAATTACTGTTACGGGTGGTCTGAATCATCCTGTATGCTTCACAAAATTGATTAAATAAAAAAAGAGACTGAGTTGTGACTGTCAAAATTGAGAACACATAAACCAGTTAGTTAATAATATATATTTACAAATCCTATAACATGTTATTACTAATTTGACACAGTTTGTGCTTTGACATACATTTGCTCGTTGACTACAGAACCAACTTCACATATCACGCAGGGGCTTGTATGTTAGGATCTACACCTTGTGGAATATTTTGAGATTTGCTGTCACTAGCACCTTTCGTGGAACCTGATTCAGTCTGCTTGTTTAGTTCGTCAAGCTGTAGCTTGAAGTATTCCATGCGGTATGTTAGTGGCATGTGCTTTTGCCTCAGCATGTACTGTTCATTTCCTGTTGTCGTATATAGCTTCTCTCCCTGAAAGTCAATCATCACATACATTAATTCAGATATAACATGAAGCTTCGCCTTGACTATCATAATTTCCACTAACTGTTGTTCACTATTTGAAGAGCTATTATACAAATCAAATTAAATCCACTTTTAACTTATTTTGAGCTGAATATGTCATCAACTTCTTACAAACGAATTCCACCACGTGGTAAACCGTATTTTTCAAAAGAAGTTAATTTCACAGCTCTGCAACGTATTCAAGATGTGTGTTTTGGCCATACCACTTTAAATTCTTCCTTCCGTTTGATGCAAAACAAATTAGTTCCTTTTCCAATCAGGTCCAAGCCTGAGGCGCGCATGCTTATTGTGCAGGTACCAACTCGGAGTTTTTAAGATTGGAATTTCACGTTGTGAATATATTTAAATGTTTTTGGAGCTTGTATGTACGTGCGCTTATTATTATTATTTTTTTTATTGTTCATATTGTTATACGAGTCCCGTGCCGTGGCCTAAGGCATCCCGCCTAGGACTCGCGTTACGGAATTGCGCTGGTTCGAGTCCTCATGGGGGAAGAAATTTTCTCATGAAATTTCGGCCAGTGTATGGGACCAGTGCCCACCCAGCATCGTAATGCACTTGGGGAGCTACGATAGGTAGCGAAATCCGGTTGCGAATACCAGCTATAACGGCTGGGGGGGATCATCGTGCTAACCACACGATACCTCCATTCTGGTTGGATGATCGTCCACCTCTGCTTCGGCATGTGGGGGTGAAGCCAGCAGCCGGCTGGTCGGTCTAGGCCCTTCATGGGCTGTAGCGCCACGGATTATTATTATTATTATTATTATTATTATTGTTATACGAGTTAAATATCTAGTAACTGAAGATTGAATAACGAAATATTTAAATTAACTATTTTATTAATTGAAGCTACTCTCGCTGATCAAGTTTATCACTCTGAACATCCTTCAATATGTAAAAATGGCTCATCAAGTTAATATGCGTATTGACGATCAAAGCAATAATATCATTGAAAATAACACTGTGACAATTGGAGAAGTAAATAGAGGATCATGTAAACATAAGCGAGGAGTTTCAAAACAAGCTACTTTGAAGAGGAATCGTTACTCTGATCCATATGGTAAAACATTTATGTGGAAACAACAATGTATACATGGACTTGGACGAAAAAAACATTTCTGTTTTTCAGTGAGGATGATGAGGAAGAAAGAAGCGGAAACCCAGTACTCGCATGTAGCTTACTCCTATCGAATAGCACCAGGGGGCTGCCAGACTTAATGTTCCTGTTCGACAGACGAATCACTATCAACAGTGACATACACCTTCTCTTCATATGCACTGCGGAGAGATTTGGGATTTAACCCAGGCATATTGGTGCACAATCTAGTGATTAGAAGCTGTGCACTGCCACCTCTCCTAATTCCGTGGTAGAAATTATACACGAAAATCTCTGACCCCACTGTGCTTCAGTGGCTGGTCATGATAATATCTTTGAAAAATATTGGAGTGCAAGAGGTCAAATGACTTTATTGTCAAACGCCTGGCATTAGAAAACAACAACAACAACTGGGAATTGAACCCTGGGTCGCTATCACAGCTAACTCAGTGGACCATACTTTTAAAAATCTTGAATAAAGCATAATAACATCGATTTTCATTCTGAATTCTAATGCCAATTTCTTCTTTTGCATTGTTAATTGATTTTGTGTCCCTAAGTATTTAATGTGATCAACTCTTTCGAATGTATTTGTGTTAAAATGTAGGTGATGGAACAAAGGTGGATTTCAACATACTACCACAGAGCTAAATCACTGGACTTTGTTATTAGAATGTGGATAAGAAAGTGTTTTACGTACCTTCTCGCCCATGAGCATCCTCAGAGAAATATTTCTGTTGAGTAGCTTTGTATAGAATTCTATTCCACCTTTAATGTAATTTTCTCCCAATGCACAAACTTCTTTATCCACTTGTGCCTCTAAACAAATTGCTGTGAAATCCTGCAATTAGAAGGTTCAAAATGTATTAAGTCATTGTACACAAACACTAAATTTAATTCTTTGAAATTTGTCAGTATTAATATTATATGTTTGAGAAAATGTAAGTTCATCTTCATCTTTTATTTAGGCATGCATTTATTTTTATAGTTTATCTGCTGCTGATTTATATCTGTGTGTATAGGGTCACAGGTCCTTTGGGAGGATTTACAACTTATCACTACACATTTACAAATAGTGGGACTTCTTTGTCTCGCGGTAGGTTGGTAAGAATGACAGAAGATCATCCCCAACAGCAGACAACATAAGGAACATATACTTGTCCAGCATTGAAGCAAGCAACACTGATTTGGCCTTAAGGGGAGTTGGAAGTTATCGCATGCAGAATAATGATAAAAATAATCTATCTTCATGCAGTCCTAAATATAATACTATTTATCAGAGCTCTTTCATTTTGTAGTGATGTGTGTATACACATTAAGCTTTAAAATTTAAAAAAAGAATGGTTGCTCTAGAGTAAATCTTTACCCTTAAAATAATTTTTTAATTCAAACATAATTTTTTTATAAATTCACTACATGCCTGTGATTAGGTGCACTTTATTCATTTATTATAGCACACAGTGATTTTAAATTTTAGCCACTTACTGCTAATAGGTACTAAAACACACCCTACTACAATTATTAATATATCTGCAATATTATAGGCATAGGGTCTATACCAATCTTCACCATCAATAAATTTAAAAAAAATTTGATTGGTACAAACCCTATGCCTATAATATTGCACATATGTTAATAATTTTAGTAGGATGTGTTTTAGTATCTATTAGCAGTAAGTGGCTAAAATTTCAATTCAATGTGTGCTATAATAAGTGAACAGAGTGTACCCTAATCACAGACATGTAGTGAATTTATAAAAAAAATTATGTTTAAATTTAAAAATTATTTTAAGGGTAAATATTTACTCTAGAGTAACCATTCTTTTTTTTTATTTTAAAGCTTAATGTGTATACACATGTCACTAAAAAATGAAAGAGCGCTGATAAATAGTATTATACTTAGGACTGCTTGAAGACAGGCTATTTTTACCATTATTTTGTGTGCGATAACTTCTAACTCCCCTTAAAGTATGTATTCATATGAATCTTACTATAGGTATATTTCATTTAAAAACTTTTCAGTAATCCATGGCAAATGGTCACCTCATATTGAGTAATGATATATTATCATAGTAAATCTGTTACCTTCATAAATGCCCATGATCCAAATCCAAAGAGACCAACCAAGGTGTACAAGACCACTCTCATTGATAGGGGCTTATTGAACAAATCCAGTCTGTTATTGCAGTTGTTGGTAAATGCGTATAAGAACGTAATAACAGCAACTGGAAATATACTATTGTAGTACACGTATTGTGTCCGAACGTATGCAATTTCACGGGCTATAGCAAATTTCTGTGCATCTTCACTCAGAATCACAGCATCTAGCAACTTCTTTCCTGCTTGGGAGTTCCATGATACTTGATCCATATTCACCTAAGAACACACATTTTACAGTTAGATTCAGCTTACAGTGAAAAGATCATCTAAAATTAGCAATTTTATGGGGTAAGCAAAATATGTAACATACTCATGTTATAAATACTGGGTGTTCATTTCAAAGTGTGTCATGACGTCACTGTTGTGAGTCAGCGATTTGAAGCGAGTTTCAGCTTTTATGTCAGAGAAGTTACCTATTAATCAAGGCGTTCAATCTGAACTTGAAAACGTGTACGGTATAACTTGAATGTGGTAGCAACAGATGGCGGTCTGTGTGCTACCATAACCTCTTTCGAACTGTGTTTTGCGCGGGCAAGTCGTACCCAGGGTATTTGTTATCATCAGTTGCTTACAGCAACATTCCTCAACACAAATGAAATGCTCCGTGTCCATGTTGACCGTCGAAGTTAATGTCAACAAATACTGTACGTAAGTAATCATCTTAACCCTCTCCCCATATCCCAACAGTAAGAAAAAAACTCACCTCAGTACGTGTTTCCAAACAGTTCACATTCCTGCCACTACCGGCGTTACGGTATATATCGGTAAGTACTCTCCTGAATGAACGCCGTACTTGCCAGGCAACTTCTCTGGCACATAGGTAATACACCTCTGCGGAAGTGTAGGAAGATTGAATTCTCTAGGCTCATCAGCTAGCCACATGACGAAATATAGCAAGCCATGACACACTTTGAACTGAACACACAGTAGTTGACTTCACATAATTCTTTTCTAAGTAAAGACATTAAATGTCGGATGATGATCAAAGTGGGTATTACCTAGCACATGCGCTAAATACATGCCTGTCAAAGTCATGCTCCCAAGGCGCAAATGAATACGGAGGGGGTGTTTACTAGTCTCCTAACTGCTACATGTCCCTTGCATTGACTCAACATAAGTTAGGACCGGGCTTGTGAACATAAACAGAGCTGTTGTACTAGTAACAGTGGCGGCTGGTATCATCATCGTTTTTCTCAGTAGGCCTATTGGTCTGTAAAATGTATACAGGGTGATTCACGAGGAGTTATCGCCACTTACAGAGCATATTTCCGAAGACATTTTGAGCAAAAAATGTTATATAAACATGAGACCTATTCTCAATATTTTCAGAGTTACACTAATTTGAAGTTGTTTAAAAAATACCCTTTTTCTTGTTTTAAGAGTGAAAAAATATTACAATTAGAGAATGAACTATTCAGAAGTATAATTTCTTTAATTGGCTAGTGTTCTGAAGCTAAAAGTGTGTTGTTAATTCCATAGTTGCTTTGTACAGACTTTTTTTTTTTTTCAATTTTTAACTAAAAATTACATTTTTCTTACACATTTATCACAACAAATATAAATCACGTCATACTTGTACTCTCTTTAAGACTCTATATTAGGATGCAGAATTGAACTGTGAAGAATCAAGTTGCTAGAAGCCGTGTGATCTGTAACAACTGTTGTGATAAGCATGTAAGAATGTAATTTTTAGTTAAAAATTGAAAAAAAAAAAATTGTACACAGCAACTAAGGAATTATCAACACATTTTTAGCTTCAGAATACTAGCCATTTAAAGAAAGTATACTTTTGAATAGTTCATTCTCAATTTGTAACATTCTTTTACCCTTAAAACTAACGAAAAAAAAAAAAGTATTTTTAACAGCTTCAAATTAGTGTAACTCTGAAAATATTGAGAATAGGACACATGTTTATGTGGCAGTTTTTGCTCAGAATGTCTTCAGAAATAAGTTCCGTAAGTGGCAGTAACTCATCGTGAATCATTCTGTATACATTTTATGGACCAATGGGCCTACTGAGAAAGACGAGGATGATGATAAAGTTATTACAGTAATAAGGTAAAAAAGGTAAAGGTATCTCCGTAACATGCCATGAAGGCACTTGGGGGGCATGGAGGTAGAGCCCCATGCTTTCCATGACCTCGGCACTAGAATGAGGTGGTGTGGTCGGCACCACGCTCTGACTGCCTTTTACCTCCTGGAAAGACCCGGTACTCTATTTTATAGGAGGCTGAGTGAACCTCAGGATCAAACCCCAGACCTTCCAGTTTGTAGCCAGCTGGTCTACCAACTGAGCTACCTGGCTGCCATTACAGTAATAAGTATATACCAAAATATATACCAAAATAATGAGGCAACAGTGAAATGAAAATAGTAGGGAAAATGAACAGTTTGGGAAAAACGTGTTTTACAGGCAATACTGTTGACAAACTGTCGTTTGGTAAGTCATCACTAGAGCAACTAACAGCTGTAGCTGGGCAACATATACTTAAACAAAGACTGTGAGGTTGAGTATCAGCATGATCTCTTGTTGTGAATTCTGGAAAAGATAACAAGTGTATTTAACATATGTCATTATCTTCTGTTATTTATTTACTAGCCGTATCCGTGCGCTCCGCTGCACCTGTTAGAAATAAATATAAAGTAATTACATAATTAAAATAGGACGTTTGATCCAGGGAACAACTTTTACAACAGCGCAAGATAATCTGCTTCGCTCATTACCCAATTTTTTTTTGCATTGCATTTATTGCATATATATTTTATGTATTTTAACACGATTCAATTGAGCATAGTTAAAATTTGAATTATAAAATAATGGATTGCTAAGCTAACGTACTATTACTGCATACTAAATCAATACACTCTCGTTGTTCGTTAATTCTCTGAGATTAAAATGAGTGTACATAAATATTATTTTAAGAAATACAGAAAACGAATGTACAAAATAGCCTATCATATTTCTGTGCATAAGAAGCTATTTTAATCTTATCTGTCCTCGATTTACTCAGACGTTACTGTAATAACATTATAGCATAATGTCCATCTAGAGAAACTACACTTTCCAATGGTGAAATAATAATTAATTATACAAATCGGTTAATTTAGCTTCTGATATTACTTCATGCAAACAAAAACATTGTCTGTAGGCTATGTTTAATAGCTTTCGATTGTTTTTGTCCAAGGCCCCTTATAGACGAAGTCATTTGTTTTTTAATTCATTACACGGCCTTAGATGGCAGTTATTTTAATTTTAAAACTCATTTATCTCATTAAATATCAGTCCTATCAAAATTTTTCAAAGAATAAAACTTATTGCAAATTATGTTTAAAGAAAATTTTGTTATGTATCATTTTTAACAAAAATCAATAATAAGCGAGATATTTCGATTTATTTAATTCAGGCCCCCTTATAACCCCCCTTTTAAATAATGTATTTTGAATGCCATATAGCCTAAAATCTAAGGGAACAACTGGATAATACGCACGGCAGACCAATATCGATAGTCGACTCTACTCGCTGGCCACTAGTCACCGGGCCGTACCGAGCCGTATCAAACAAAATATAATCGAAATGGTGGTAGTCAAATTCGCGACTATATTCTTAAATAATTCACTCCATTAGTCAAGTTCAAGGTTTTATGTAGTACAACGGCGGTTTTTTGAATGCATTAAAAGAAAATGAAGATGTAATAAGATAATAAACTAGGTTATCACAAGGAAATTAACAGGATAAAGGTGTGTTTCACGGAATACAATTAAAATGACGGAAAGTAAATTTCCGGTTAATGTTCGCCAAAGCGTAAAGTACGTAATTATGACGGCGTTGCTGTTTTATTTCTGGCCTATAGAAAAATACTTAGCCTTTTACGAAAAAAAAATTTAAGGACCATGAAATTATTCACCGCTTTCATTATAGGCCTATTATTTTTTAACCAAAGCTAATCTAACCTAACCTATCCTAACCTATCCTAACCTAACCTATCCTAACCTAACCTATCCTAACCCAACCTAATTTATTCTAAACTAACCTAACCCAACCTAACCTATCCTAACCTAACCTATCCTAATCTAACCCAACCTATCCTATCCTAACCTATCCTATCCTAACCTATC
Source organism: Periplaneta americana (assembly GCF_040183065.1). Taxonomy (NCBI): domain Eukaryota; kingdom Metazoa; phylum Arthropoda; class Insecta; order Blattodea; family Blattidae; genus Periplaneta; species Periplaneta americana. The sequence goes on along the minus strand of NC_091131.1, from coordinate 30,730,340 downwards.
CTATCCTAACCTAATCTATCCTAACCTAACCTATCCTAACCCAACCTAACCTAACCCAACCTAACCTATCCTATCCTAACCCAACCTAACCTATCCTAACCTTACCCAACCCAACCAAACTTAACCTAACCCAACCTAACCTAACCTTCTCCCATTCCTCGACCTCATATCACTTATCACATGCGGCTCGCGACAGGATATTGCCTGTCTGCGCATGCGCGGACTTGGCTAATAAAAACCTAAACTAACCAAACCTAACCTTCGTATATCCAAGGTCTGTAACCGGAACAAGAAGGGATCTCAATCATTTAATCTTCAATGTACACGCGAAAATAATTTCAAGGATCACGCTTCCACTGCATGAGAGGTCCGCGCATGCGCTACAGCAAAACTGTTTCTGTCGCGAGCCTCTCATCTAAGCCACTCGTCATAATTTACCCGCAATATTTGCGCAAATACACCTTGTACCTAACAGTGGTGCTTAACATTTAATAAAAAAAAAAACAAAGATAGCAAAACTGTTTTGTCTCGAAACTCTCATCTAAGTCATGTAATAAGTTTCAAACAATTATAAAATACGATAATTTGGTCCAGGGAGCATCCGTTTTTGATGCAAAGATAATTCGTTTGGCTAGTTTCTTAAATGAAATTACGAAATGGCGTTCCTGTGCTTAAGTCACGTAATCTACTTGCAATATATTTGCGCAAATATACCTTGTAGCTAACAGTGGTGCTATCTCTCAGTAATGTTCAGAACGAAGGGGGCACAGAAAGAAAATAAACAAATTTCTCTCTCTAATGACGCCACACACCAACATCGTGTTCTTATGTTGGCGAGATTGTGTATTTAGTAAAATTTGGCGCTAAACGTAACGGCACGGTTCAATGATACCGTGGGAATTCTCCAGTATAGCGAATCTAAGTTACAACGAACTTAATTTATATTCCAATTTTCATCGAAATCCGTTCAGCCATTATCGCGAGAAAAGGTAACAAACATACAGACAGACAGACAGACATAGAAACAAAAATTTCAAAAAAGCGATTTTCGGTTTCAGGGTGGTTAATTATATATGCTAGGACCAATTATTTTTGGAAAATCGAAAATTACCAGAAACATTTCGGCTACAGATTTATTATTAGTATAGATTTATTTACGTACAAAAACTTCCCTCATTAATGGGCTGCCACATGGACAAGGTAGAGACAACTGAAATATTTTTAATGACAGAAGTCTAATATAAAAATACAAGTAATAGCCTTAATACATTAATAACTCGAGGGGGGAGGGGGAAGTAACATGAACTGAAGAATCTGATTTTCTTTACACAAAATCATGAAAAGTTATGATTTCTGCCAAAAAATGGTTTCTTAATATGGAAATGTGCAACAATTGTGGTACCTAAAAAATATGACTTGTCGATCTTGTGAAGCCCAAAACTGCACCAAAAATTTGGATATAATTTCTCGCGCCTCAGTCATTAAGCCAACAATGTCCATACTGTCTAACATGTATCTGTTCTTAAGTACATGACAGTAGGCTCATTATGCTATTCTCGGAGTCCACTTCCTCTGGCTGCCCTTCCTGAGTTTCAAAATGGACAGTAGGATCCAATAAAGCATTATAGTCTAGCATTATAAAATTCTGTAACAACGAAAATTAAAACATATTTCACTTGACGAAATGTATCAGAGGAAGAACATTTGTTTGTGTAGTCTGACTAGTGTAATATATAGCTAGTCGGCGATGTAGGCAATGAAGGGGGAAAGGAACTGGCCACCCTACCCCATTATCTCCTGGCCTAGTCGCCTCATAAGTGGTGCCTTCTTTTTTTTAGTATCACTTGTGAGGTTCAGACCTGTCTTCGGACAGTTGACTAAACAACAACAATGAAATAAAATTATATTGTAATAAAACCTAGAATAAACGTGAAAGTTTAGCTAACTTCACTTCTTCTTATAACTAGTTATATAGTAATATATATCATCATCATCATCACATCCCTCACATTAGACCCTGCAGGATCTGTTACGGTCTCATGTCGTAATATATATATAAAAGACAAATTTAGGCCGATTGTAATATTCATGTAACTTATTGCATTACTGGTAAAATTACGACAAAACCATTGTTATCTTACAAGAAGATGGTTTCGATCCACATCTTCAGGCTTTGAATATCCAAAGTTTGAGGGAATTCCCACAATCGCTCCTGATCTTGTTTGTAAGCATCCTGCATGAAACATGTCAAATCCAAACACTGTGAAGGGTCGAATAAGTTTACGTTCTTTAACAGACAATTTCATATCATTCATGACGTCTTCTATCCGTTTCTGAACTTTGCCTGGGATTGGAATACCTATTCCAAGCCTGTAAAAGAAAGAAAGTATTATTTTATACAACACTATTTAAAGAAAGCATATTGCACTGTCATCACAAATGGACTTATAACGCTTGTCTAATAATATGTAACTGCCCTTTATTCACAATGAAGTGTTAATTATGCTTGTAACCAGTAATATAAGTACAATTCTCATTACAATATGAAGTAAAAGAATTTCAAAAGTTGATGAATACTAGTCAACCAGCAATGATGAGTTTTGGCCTCCAAACTGTTTATTTTCTGATACTACTAAAATCAGTCCAAAAATAAATTGTGGAAATTTTGTATACATAAAGGAAATAGAATAGAAAATGTGAAGGAAAACAAAATAAACTATTATTCGAATTTTCTTTCTGTTGTATAATCTATGGGTCCCTAATCTGTATGTCATAAGTTTATGTTTTTATGTGTTAAATTTAATACTTTGTTGATACTATAATCAATCCTAAATACCAAAATAGATTCATAACCTCACTTACCCATACATTTGGACGATTTCTTTGTATTTGTTCAATAGAAATGTATGAGATAAAAAGTACGCTGATGAAATACCAATACCTAAACAACATACTCCCCCGAAAACAAATTTCCTTCCCGGTTCTGTGGCAAACCAAGAGACTGATCTCCGAATCTTCATTTTTAGTTATTTTACTCTAACCTCACACATCAACCATGCTGAATGATATTCGACAGTCTGATGTTTTCTAATTTCATGTTACCAATATAACCAACTACGGATGTATTTATTTTAATATCAGTTTGCATCAAAACAGACTTCAATACGGGTATTATTAATTTAATCCTAGTTTTTATTTAATTAAAACAATCAAATATATCAGTTTACTTCATTCCCTTTCTTAAATTGTTAAAAAAAATATTACTGAATGACAATACGGTTGGTATGAAGGGGAATGTAAGGTTTTGCGCAGTCTGGTACAGATGGCATGGTTTTTAATAATTGAGAAGTGTGCTTATCTTTGATCCTCTCACCTGTTAAATCGTACGTCATTTGTATTTCGTAGTACACTAATTTGCCGTTTTGTTGAGACCGTTCATGTGTTATTGTGTGAAATAGGTCATGGAATATGGAACAGTAATGAGGTACTTAGAGTGCTAAATTAGTGCTGTAAATTAAATTATAGATGAAGAAGAATCATAATCATCATCATTTATCAGAAGAGTTTGTTAAATGGTAACGTGTGGTGCTGAAAATACTTGTAAAGCTAATGTGATTGTCACCAGCCTTGCCACACGATAGGTATTAGTAGAGATCTATATATGCAGAAGTGCCAACTTAATGGAGTGAATGGCGATAATATGGCTGATAAGCTGGGCTTAGGGCGTGAAGTACGTGAGTTGAAGCTCGGTCCAAGCTTTACCAACAGCAGAGGAAATTCTTTTCACACTTTACGTTGTAAGTTATGACAAGAAAACTGATCAACCATATGACAGTTGAACTTGTAAAGTTTGGGACAATGTTTTTGTTGTAAATTGACATTTATCATTATTTTTATTTAAAATCAGATTTGTGATAATGTTCAACTCATTTTTCAGATGATTTTAAGCCCGCAAGTGTCGATGTTAGTAAGGTGGCCACTGTTGATGTTGGACAAAATCAACAAGTGACAGTAACTGTTCCACATCTAGATGGAGCTGGGACACCTCACACTGTATTCAAGGGTTCTCAACGCCCATATCACAAAGAATGTGTCCTTATTATCGACAGGGTGACAGGGGAAATCACCCTAGAGAAATTGAGTACCAATATCCAAGTCAAGAAAACAAGGTTAGTTTCCTTACGATGGCAACTTATAATCGTCTAAAGTTGTGGAAAGGAATGTATCTGGATCTTGAAAGGAATGTAATAGTAAACGAATTGGCTCAATGAAATAGGGGTGAAATTACATACTGTCAGTACGATAAACAAATGCGGTAGGTATACCATAACATTTTAATTTTTTGTTGTTATTTCAGTGAATTAAAATATATTTTTTCTTGAATTCTAGTTTCTTCTCTTAGTCAACTAGGATTCATTAATTTACGTCATTTTCAGAGTTATCAGTATATTAGAAAAATAGGTTGTATGTAAGAGTTTAAAGTTTATATAGCATATTTATATTTGAAAGTATTCTAAACGAATTGCATTTATTGTATACAAAGAGAAAGTAGCTTCATAATTTTCAGTAAAATATCTAGAGCAATTAAAAAGTGAGGCTTTGTGGCATTTAATTTGCTTTAATTTTCGATTTAGATAAATAATTATATAATTTAAGTTAATCACTATTTGAATTTGTTAATATTTGTGGTAATTTCCTAGTACCCGGTACTCGTTACATAGGTCGTTTTTATGTTCAACATATTTAGTATAACTTGTTGCTCCACCCCCTAAAGCCCCTCTTGGGGACTTGGCCCCCAAACCTTCATGCAATTAATTTATAATAATTAACCGGTCCATCACATTTGAGTTGAAGGTACCGGTACATTCTTTAATAAATCACTGAAAAACAAATGTGAATATACAGGATGTGGAGTGTGTACGAAATTATTATTATTTTTGGCGCATCATTTTTACGTAAATAGCGACAAATAAAAATTAACATGCCACATAACATTATTTTAAGAAATACAGGAAACAAGCATGAATAATATTCACCATTCTTAATGATCGTGGGATAGAAAAAAAAGTATGGAATAAAAATTACATACAAATATGCGTGTAATAAATAAGCAAACCATCTTCGATTAATCATTTCAAAACAACGTGAATATAGCGTGGATTGTGTAGGAAAATAATTTCTTATAATGTTGCTCCCAATGTGCATCATTGTTAACTTATGAAAACAAATTAAATTTAACATGGCATATAAACACTATTTGAAGAAAGATAGGAGATATTAAGTAATATTCATCGTTCTTAATGATCTTCGGATGGAAAATAACAATGAAATATGTACCAAATAGAAATTACATACAGGTGAGCATATAAAAAAAGAGTAAGTAGAATCATTTATTTGATTAATAAGCTTAAATTACTCCAGGTTTAGTGTAAGAATGGTCTATGTAACGAGTACCGGGTACTAGGAAAATACCATATTTGTTTCCTACAGTTACAACAAATTCGGAGTGAAGGTATGAAAACTTGCCACATTAAGTGTAACATAAGAATAAGAACAGCCCGTGAAATCCCGTAAGGGCAAGAGCAAGGGCCTTCTATAACGCTAGTTACAAAGCTAGCTTGATTACTCTCAATTTGGGAGCCAATCCAATTGAGACTTTTTTTCTGCTCTTCCTGCCTCTGGTTAATATCTTTCTCTGCGTTTGTGCATTCGTCTTTCATACTACATTCCATCCTCTTTATATTCGCCGTAATTGTAATATACTGATTGAAAAAGTTATTAACACAATAGACCTATTCAGAATTACCTTACTGATCAGACAAATATAGGATTCGTACTCTGTCACGGAGATAAACTACGTAGAAGTTTTTATGGCTGGCTATGTCGTAACATTTGTTGAAATTTTTGGTTGAAAATTTTCTTGTTAAGAAAAGTACCGGTATCTATAAATCTGTAAACATTTAAAGTTACTTATATAAAGTTTGCTAGTATTGATGCTGTCAAAAATTTTTATTTTTAATTTTGCAAGACAGTATTTTAAAAACTGACATGAAATTAAGGTGGGATGTCATTTGGACATCTGTGACTGCTAACTGATTTATGTGACAGTAACTTTTATCTCCATGTATCTACTTTGAAAATAATATAACGATTTTTTATTCACATGGCTTGTACTCATGGTTTTATCTTACTTTTCTTGTATTCCGGCTTATTAAAACAATTTTGCAATCAATATTAAGAATACTCATAGAAGACCTTGTTTAGATCATACTTTTTAGAAATAATACGCCAATTATTGTCTGTCCTATTGTACTGCAATTCGAGATTTTGCATGAAGTTCAGAACCTTCCTAAGCAGTATGTATTGTTCCTTCATTAAACACCTTTTCATCAAAGGGAAGATTTTATGAACTAAGATTTCACACTCACACACTGTGTGCTCTGTTGTTTCAATTTTTTCCATAAAGATTCCACAGATAGCCTACATCTTACTCATCTTTTTCAAACACATACACACACTCTTGTTCTTATAAGTGATGAATGAAAGGACAAGGTATTGTGTTCTCCATCTTTTTGTTTTAATTGGATTACTTTACGATGCTTTATCAACTGCGACTGTTATCTAGTGTGTGAGTGAGATGGTGATAATGCCAGCGAAATGTGTCCACCGAAAGTTACCCAGCATTTGCTCTTAATGAATTGAGAGAAAAACCCGGTAAAAATCTTAACCAGGTAACTTGTCCCAACCAGAATTTGAACCTGGACCCACTCGTGGCCAGACATGCTAACCATTACTCCACAGCTGTGGACCTTCTGTATCTCGATATTTCACAAAGACAAATACAGTAGAACTCTGTTATAACGACATCCAAGGGACCTTAAAAATTATGTTGTTATAAACGAGTGTCGTAGTAACCGAGATTCACATTATCAGTCTAGTGAGGTGGAAAATGAAAATAACAAACTTAATTAGACTTAGTTTAGATTTATGTATTGACTTTTAAGCCTACAATGAACATAATAAAATACACGTAGGCCTACAATTATAAATACAGTATTCTTTATTAAAACAGTTTGTTCAGTACTCACCAAACTACTTTACTTAGAAGTGAAGTAATCAATCATTTTACTCTGTTGTCTTCTACTTGCCCAATACACACTTTCTATGGCTAAACTACATTCTATGTTCATAATTTCAGTTGCAATTTCACTACTCCCTTCCCTAGCTTCATAGAACATGTTCATAATTCTAATGACTTCTAAAGTATCACTCACTTCTTTTAGTGGCCATACTGCATTAAAATGCGTGCACTTAGTGAAAACTTCCTGTCGAAACTGATCTAATACCGCATGAATTCGGGCAGGTTACAATGGGGTGGGGAATCTGCCTGCATTCCAGAGGTCTATGTCAGAAGGAGACTGTAAAGAGTTTATCAGGATCAGATTTCAACAAAATATTTCGTAAAATACTTTGGTTCTTAGAAAATCTTATTCCAAACTGAGGTTGAAAATGACGTTATATGCGAGGTAGACTCATATGCGTTTGTCGTATTAAGCAAGGTAGGAAAGCATATGTCTTATGGGGAATTAGTTGGGACCACAGAATATTTGACGTTATGGGCGAGGTGTCGCACAAAACGAGGTCGCTATAACCAAGTTCTACTGTACATAAAACTCATAATATAAATATTGTATGCTTATTTATTTCACTCTTTTTAAGTGAGCAATGCCAGTGCTTGTGAACAGCCTATCATTGATCACACAGCTTTCTTATTCTCATATTTCCTGTTGTTGGTGTCGAAGACATGATACTGGTATTACATGTACTGTAACAATTCCTTATTTCAGAATGGAGACTATCCACAAGTTGGCACCTCCACCACCATCGTCTTCACGTCCTTTGACTCCAGTGGACTCATTGATGAATTCCCATAGTAGAAACAAATTACCATCTCCACAACACCGCTCCAACAAGAAGAAAACTTCCCCTAAGCCGAACCAGCTGACGTCTACACTGGGGTGCATTCCACGCCATTCACCCTTGCATGCTTCCCCTTCATACCCCACATCCAGGTCTCCCTCGAGAGGTCTGCCCCCTCAGCACAAGTCACCGCCCTCACTGCCAGGAAGTCTTCCAGTAATCGGCCTTGAAGACTCGGATTTGGGGTTTGGGAGCTCTTACACTCCATCTCAGCCCCCACAGCAGCCAGACGTTCCTGACTATGCCCGACCTGCAGACGATGATGGAGGCGTGGCAAATGCAGAAGATACAGGAATCCTGTCGGACTCGTCTTCTGATTCTTCAGACTCTAGTGGGTCCTCATCAGGTTCTGATAGTGAGGCAGAAACACAACCAAGCAACAGTGCGGTTACCTCAAATGGTATGATTTGTATATAACTTGCAGGTATTTTGATCTTAAGCTAGCTTATAGATGAATTATTGACTTACACCAGAATAACCGTCACAACTACCACCACTGCTGCCACGAAAACTGCCATTGCTGACAACATAATCATCGTCATCATCCATAATGTAATAAGTGTTGGACTTTTGAAAGCTCTCCATTTTGTAATAATCATACACAATGAATTTATTATTATTTATTAGTGGAGTTAAGGCCATCAGGCCTTCTCTTCAACACCACCAGCAATGCAATACAACCACAGTCTAGTATATACAGTCGTGAAGCTTGGGGTGATTTTTTGCATTTCTCGCGATAGTTGCTAGCCGCTTGGAGCGTTGTGTGTACTAGGAACAATAGACTGTATCACTGCCATTGTGATCTAATCATCATCATCATCATCATCATCATCTGTGGTCATAGTTTAGCCTTGACCTTAAGAATTGTCGCCCAATCTTCCCTCTCTAGGGCTCTCCGTCTCCATCTCTTAATTCATCCTGAACATCATCCAACCATCGTAGTTTAGGTCTTCCTGCTCTTCTTTTACCACTTAGCGTGGCATCTAGTAATCTTTTAGGAATATTATTATTGTCCATTCTGATAATGTGGCCCAGCCACTCCAGCCGTCTAATTTTTATATCAGTGACAATACTTGGATCTTTATATAGTTTTTGTAGTTCAGAATTGGTCCTAATTCTCCACTCTCCCCTGTCATAAATAGGGCCATAAATTTTTCTTAAAATTTTCCTTTCCCACATATTTAAGATGGTTATTGCTCGTTCAGGTAGAGTCCAGGTTTCGCTTCCAAAAGTCACCATAGGTTTCATAATTGTTTTATAAATCCTCACCTTCATTTTTTTTTTAGATATATCTGGTTCTTATAATTTTATCTAATGCTCTGAGGCGTCGATTACCAATGGCTATTTTATCGTGATCTAATACAGGCCGTAAGGCAGACCATGTGACTCGCTTAACTCAATCATGAAGGGTGGCGTTTCAACCATATAAATTAATTGGAATGCATAAAAGTAACATATATTTCTCTAAAATGTAGTGTAATTGCATTAATAAAATTTAAAACAATGATTAGGAGACACTTCAGACATAATTCCTTGCGAGTTAAGGTGTAATATTATTTTTGGTGTGAAAATTACGTTGTTGATATGTGTAGTAGACATACCTGTCTTTATTTCGATTAAATATTGCGAAATTCTTGTACATTCATTTATGCACGATTCAATTATTTTCAGTTGCACCGCACGAATATTTAGACATGTTGAAATTATAGGTTATGTTTACTGTCCCAGTTGCCCCTTTCTGTCTAATTTTAGTGGTCTCCAATGCCCTGCCATTCATATGGAAATATTATAGGTTATGTTTGCTATATCTTATATTCCTAAATTCGCAATTATACATTATAATTAAGCATAATGCCATGTATGATACTCCGCACATTCAATTTGTATGTATTTTAACACTACAATTGAGTATTGAATTATTGTATTTATCTACTACCTAAGAGACGAAGTAACAATCGTACGTACACTAATTTCATAAGAGTGGTATGATAAATTTTCTGTCTTTATCAAGGAAGGTAGATGTGGTATATTAAAATCACAATATAAATTCTTTTTTATTAAACCTCAAAATAGCTTCCATTCTAAACTTAAAATGTTGATGCGAAAAGATTATGTTAACATGTAAAATTCTCTTCACATTAAAATAACACAGTTTTGTAATTATTTCTGCAATATATCATGCAACAAGAAGTAAAGGGAACTTATGGACACATTACACTAAATAAAACTTAACTATGATACGCAATAAAGTTATAATATAATAATTCACTGAGCTCCATACACTGAAATAGAAAACCCGAACATATATTCTAAATCGAAAAGGCATTGACTGTGCCGTATTTCGCATTGTTGTGAAAAGTTGTGTAAACTATCAAATGTTCGTTATCGGTTGTAATAACTGTAAATGGCTAAAATACAGTAATTTGAGTAATAGTATGGGACAAGGAAACGTTTGTTGCACTATAAATTCTAAGAAAAAGAGGTCAGAGTTATCCTTCCGAAAGATTCAGGAAGGTGAGTTTATAAAATATAATAAATACTTTATGAAAATAATATATAAACCTTATGTATTTCGTATTTCAATAGTGGAAGGAAGGTGTTAATTTTTCAAAAGAACACGATATCAAAAGTACAATACATTTTATCATCTGGTAGGGAAAGAGTCTATGATGAGGCGATAGTAGCGATCCTGGTGGCTAGCAACTATCTATGGATGCATATTTCAACTGTCTATGTTTGCATATTTAGTAAGTATTGAGCTTCGCAACTGTATATACTAAACTGTGATACAACTACAAGAAAAAATTATACATCACTGCAATTAATCTACTGTAATAACGAGTAACAGAATGAATGTGACATAAAAAAAACAAGTGAACGTACAAGTAGAAATTGAAAATAATAAAAATTGGTCTAACATATTAAATGATGTGAAAAAGAAAACATAAAGTAAAAAGTAAAACAAACACAAAATAACAGTGACACTCAGCATCATTATTATTAACCAAGGGACATTAAGCTGTTCTAGTATCCTGGCACAAAGACAAGAGAAAGGGTTAATCTAACAAAATGAAATTATTGTCAAAATATTAAACATAAAAACTTCGGCATAAATTTAGCAACTTCTCAGAAACGGATTTCATGAGATAAAACATACTTTTCTAGTTTACTTTTAAACTGTGACAGTGTCTGGCAATCCCTGACGTCACTAGGTAACGAATTCCAGAGGCAAGGCAATGATACAGTGTAGGGAAATTCTGTGACGAGGAGTAGAGAGGAGAAATTGATGCTGATTTCGTTAAGTAGTGTCCTGTGCATGTCCTGAATATTTTTTAATTAGTTCTTTTTCTGACAACGACCTGAAAGATGCATAAACATTAAGTCACTTAATCTATGATTGCGGAAAACTACAACAGCAAAGAAAATTGTTAATGGAAATGATCCTAAGAGTTTGCCATTGTCAGAAAAAAGAACTAATTCAAAAATATTCAGGACATTTCAATAAATTCATTAAAATAATGTACAAGGTGATGCACGAAATGTTATACCATTTCTTTTACACATAGTGCATATTTATTTTTATTGAAGTAGTATAAAAACGGTACAGAATTAATCGTTATAGTCTGGAAAATGTTTCCTAAACAATATGACCACCATTTTTCCTCACAACCTCTTGCAAAGGAATGCTTATGTTCGTCACCACTCTCTGACACAAATCTTCAGATAGCACATGGCACAACTCCACTATATGGATTCAGAGCTATACTACATTTTCTGGCTTCGTGTTGAACACTTTCTCTTTAAGAAATCCTCGTAAAAAGTAATCATACAGATTAACGTCCGGACTATGAGGTGGTCACATTTTGCAGTCCTCATGTGTTTCAGGAAACTGATGTGACATCACACGAACCATCAAACATCTCATATAGAAAATCAAGAACAGTGTTTGCAGAATGTGAGTGGGCTCAATCCTGTATGAACCACTGCTTTTGCATAGAGAGACATATTGCCAAGAGACTGGGAATAAAACTGTTTTCCGTCTACACCTGTGGAGTAATGGTCAGCGCATCTGGCCGCGAAACCAGGTAGCCCGGGTTCAAATCCCGGTCGGGGCAAGTTACCTGGTTGAGGTTTTTTCCGGGTTTTCCCTCAACCCAATACGAGCAAATGCTGGGTAACCTTCGGTGCTGGATCCCGGACTCATTTCACCGGCATTACCACCTTCATTTCATTCAAACGCTAAATAACCTAGATGTTGATACAGCGTCGTAAAATAACCCAATAAAATTAAAAAAAAAAAACAAAAACCGTTTTCCAAAATGGCTTTGTACCAAACTTGGTTGATGGTTTCATTCGAGAAAAATGGATGACTCTGTCCATGGCTCGAAATTGCGACCCATACATTTCTTTCTCTTGCAGTATGCGAAGATGTTCCCTCACCTAGAATCGAACATTTTACTTATTCACAACACCGTTTACATGCCGTCTGCTATCTGAAGACTTGTGTTGGAGAGTGATGACGAACATAAGGGTTTGTTTACAAAGACTGTGAGGAAAAACTGCGGTCAAATTGAACATGTTATTCCTTAGCAAACATGTTCCAGCCTATAATGATTAATTCTGTATCATTTTTGTACTGCTTTAATATAAATAAATATGTGTTATGTGTAAAAGAAATGGTATGGAATTTCGTGCATCACCCTGTATGTGCATCACATTTTCTTGAGACTACAAGAAGTAACAGATATCCTTCTCAATTGTTAGAGCATAAAATACTACAGGTTTTTAATGTTTTCAGTTTCCTACAATATTTGTGTGTTTCTATTTCTTTGTTGCATAATATGTAAGATAGAATTCTTCGTACCAACTCATAATGTAAGGATGTTTCGTCATAGGGATATATTTCATTCTGTTTATGTGATTTATACGTATTCTTGTTAAGAATTCTTCAATTTTCTTTTACATGACTCTTACATGATTATTGATTGATTGCTTTCCTGCAGGCCATATCAACGGGACCGCCTCTCCTTCTTTGTCGATGCCAGACCACCTCCTGTCAGAAGACCTGCAGTTGTCTGAGTCAGGATCCGAGAGTGATTGACTGTCAGAACATGATGCAGTGGATGTTGCGATATTGTGAGTACTTGTTGCGTCCAGTCCGGCAAAGTCTATGTCTCCCCTGAAAACAACCCTGCCATTCTACTCAAGGTACAACTCTGTGTAGGTTCATTCACATGCTGTTATTTACTCATATTTTAAGAATCGTTACTGTAAAAAAAAAAAAAAGAAACGAGAAGATAAATGAAATTGTGTTTATAAAATAAAATAAAACAATTATTGTGGTATATAAAATTTTGTGATCATTCTGTAGGCATAATAAACATTGCTCTGGAGGATAATGGAATACTGTATATCACATTGGGACAGTATACAGTACGAGAAATTTAAATCAGTAAGTGTGTGTGAAAGCTGTAACCTGCCCTATAGTATTACACAAGGCCCATGATTTGGATTTAGAGCAGTTAAATAGTACCAACATCATGATACTAGAGTTAATAAGATGAATTTCATTAGCGCAATGTGATGCTGTGTCTGGTTTGTTCAAATGGTTGAGTTAATTTTGTAAATTATGGCAGTACCATATTCATCATTAATAAAATGCATAAGTAGCTACTTTTAGTTTTAAATTTACCTTTTATTATGTTATTACACTATAAACAGTGATTGCACATTAGGACTGATTCTGTTAGGGACTTTCAGTTCACTACTTGGTATAATCTTTTCGCTGTAAGAAAAATCCTAATGTAAACAATAGCACGTGACTGAAGTGAGGCTTCATTGGCCACTGTTTGGCGCCATAGATTCTTAGTATATGTTCCTGCCCACTGTTGTACATTCTGTTTCATGTTAAACATTCCCCGTTACTCGTCAAGTAGGCCTAACCTCACTACTATGCATTTGTTTGCTTAGGAAACATTTACTTTATAATTACTGCAATTAAATTATCACATAATTTATTATATACCTTTAAGACTATTTGTTTTTCTGCTTTTGAGAGGGTTTCCACTCTTATGATTAATAACCACACACACCGAGGATACAGAAGCCATACTATGACAACTACGAGCTCAAGTGACGCCAGCTTGTTACAAGAACAGACTACCGCAGTGTTACTTTTGGTATTCATCCGCGTTCATTGTACATAATAATATATAAAAATAGTTTTTCTTTTACGTAGCATTTTACATATGCGTGAAGTTATATGTTTAATCGTATTTAACAACTAGAATTAAATTTTTTATTTTTAAATAATACAAGATTATGGTTTCGAAATACGAACTATATTTTCCTGCGTCATGTGAGTGTTTCGACTAGGAGCCAATCACGGGTATGACAACAACGTGCTTATGTTTACATTAGGATTTTTCTTACAGCGAAAACAGTATAGAAACGAATCTAACAACAAATTTTATAACAAAATAAAACTTGTTTTTGTCGGCAAAAACCTCGTTTTTTTTTTTCCTCTGACTTATATGATTATGTTCATTCAATCATAGTTTTCTGCCCAAAGGCAGGTCTTTCACTGCAAACCCAGCATTATTCAGCCTTTCCTATTTTCGGCTTTCCTCTTTGTCTCTGCATATGATCCATATAGCCTATCTTAATGTCATCTACCATCTGATATCTTATTCTGCTCCAAACTTTTCTCCCATTCACCATTCCTTCCAGTGCTTCCTTCAGCAGACAGTTTTTCTCAGCCAGTGACCCAACCAATTCCATTTTCTCTTCCTGATCAGTTTCAGCATCATTCTTTCTTCACCCACTCTTTCCAACACAGCTTCATTTCTTGTTCTTCTGTCCATTTCAAATGCTTCTAGTCGTTTCCCTTGACATCGTTGTAATGTTCATATTTCTGTCCCATACAATGTCACACTCCACACAAAGCACTTCACTGGTCTGATCCTTAGTTCTTTTTCCATAGGTCCGCAGAAGATGCTTCTTTTTCTATTAAAAGCTTCCTTTGCCATTGCTATCCTCCTTTTGACTTCCTGGCAGTAGTATTATGCAGATTGTGGTTAACATTACACTTTTACATTCATTAGAAAAATATTTAATGCTGCATTAGAAAAAGTGGGTGGAGAAAGAATAATGCTGAAACTGATCACAAAGATAAAAAGAAAATGGCTGGGTCACTGGCTAAAAAGAAACTGCGCTGGAAGGAATGGTAAACAGGAAAAAAGTTCGCAGCAGAAGAAATCAGATGATAGACAACATTAAATATATGGATCATATGCAGCGATAAAGAGGAAGGCAGAAGAGAGGGAAGATTGGAGAATAATGGGTTTGCATTGAAGTACCTGCCCTTTTGGGCAGAAAACTCTGAATGAAGTTTTCAATAAAATGGACATTGACAAAAAAGAATTGGAATGTCAGCATTAATTTAGAAAGTATTGGGATATTGAGAAACATGTAGGCTAAATTAAATTGTACTTTAAACTTTTTTCTTAAAACTCTTTTCCAGATGGATAAAAGACTGTTTATGCATGGTTGTGAGATATCCACAAGTTTGATATAAATTAAGGTACAGATTATTCTTTCTGACTGTCTAGCAAACTAGCAGAATTCTATAATATAGACAATTATATTCTCATAATAGGTTCCTTTAACTTGCAAGCAAAGGATAAGGATTATAACCATAATTTTATGAGAAAGTAATTCTTCTCCCTTCTTTCAAATGTTTAATTGAATACTGTTTTAATACAATTTGTTCTTGCAACATGCACTATAGATTTCATGACAGGTAATATTTAGCACTAAAAAGTCTATGAAGATTATCATACGCGTAGATAGTCAATTGATTTTGAAATGTCAACTACATTTTTTGGCTGTAAATTATGAACAGAAATTTAAACTGGCAAAAATGTTCAACCTTAGCAAGACAGCTGTTATGTGCTTTTAATACATTAATATATATTTTTTAAATTCTTTTAGCAATTTTCAAAGGAAAATTCTCACCACACTAAAAAGTTTCACGTGATATTGTGATTGAAAAACACCGATCTGCTTGCTTGGTGTCAAAAATATTGCTATTTGTTTATAGTTTCCTAGTAAGTAACGTAAACCAGGATGGAATGGATACTAGCATTATTTATTTAACATGATTATGGATTCTAGATTGTGAAACGGATTTTAAGAAAAATAAATTGTAATAATTTCTTTAATTAGAAGTTTTGTAAAAAGAAAGTTTAAAATTACATCAATTGAATTCAGTAATGATTAAGGTGTTGGGACTGTGGTTTATTTGGGTGGTCTTTAGGGGTCAGATTCAGGGAAAATTGTTCTTCATCACTTTCATCTTGACAGTAATATATTCTAATTTAAAATTTGAAAGTGTTACAGATTTGAGAATCTGTGAAACTTCTTTCAATATATTTAAATGCCTCTCTATATTCTCAGGACTGATGAGGTCAATACTGTATATCAAGTCACAAATGATAATATATATTTATGTTTCATTGGTAAAGTAAAACATTTTTGACACAGTTTTAGTTGTAAACAGGGTCTTTTAGTATATGAAACAAAACAACCAAGAAAATCTTTCTTATTGTCCTTTTTGTCTACAGGGATTGGGTCGAAGATCTATTCCTAGGCTAAACATGGTATTGATCTGTCCATTTCATTTTAAGTCTTCCCAGATCACGTTGTCCAGATGGTTTGTAGAGGAGGACACCACGTGTGTATCGTAGTACATGTTGTCTCCATTTGTCTTGATATGGCTTAATCTCGTCCACAGTGTTTTCCTCTCCTAAATATCTTCTGATTTTATCTCTTGTCTTTTATTTCTTGTCTTTAGGTCTTAAAATCCAAGTTTCACTCGCATATTTCACAGTTGGTTTCAATATTACATTATTGAATCTTAATTGTATTTCTTTCCTCATGCTTTTGTCAAAATGTCTTTTATAAAACCATTTAATTTATTATATTTTTTCATGTTTTCCTGTAAGTCTTGATTTGTATCTACCTAAAGATTAATTTTTGGGCCTACAGAATTTATCTGTTATGACCATTGATTTGTATCATTTCCTGATATGATAACATCCTAAATATTTTAATGTTGTAACTTGTTTCTTATTGTAGTTAGAAATACTTGGACGAAAAAAAATCAAGGTTAAAGGGAGAACATTAAGTGTTCATGGTGATTGGAAACTGTTTTCTGTGGGAACTTCTATCATGGATCTTAAGAAATAAATTTGAGGTTTCACTGTTAAAAGAAGGCTGGGTTCTTCATGTTGGATGAAATAGGTTTCATATTCAGTAATAATCAGAATTTAATGTAGTCTATTAAATAAGAAGGGAAGGGAAATAAAATGGTTTAGTACAGCGTTTCTCAAACTATAACCCGCAGACCACCTGTGGCCCCTGATGTCTGTCCTTGTGGTCCTTGAAAAAAAGACAGAAGAAAAAATAAATTCAATCGAATTGCGTATCACACTATAGCTGAAAATCTCAGAATTTGTAAATGACACATAGCAGTCGCCTTTCACTTTTTCTCCCAGTACTGACATTTTATGAAATTTATTTAACCTACCCATCTTTCACCTTCTCACCCTACTCTCAGCAACAAAAGAGGGAAGCACTATGAATGTGGTGTTTCTCGCTATCTTTTCCGTGCAAATCTGGCACTGTGCCTGTTACGCAGCTAGGGACCACCCGAATTCATAACAGGACAAAAGTACCGAACCTTTTCATGTATTTATGACTTTCTTAATAGTTTCTGCACATTCAAATGGTCACGTACTGTACGTCATACACCAATAATAGAACATGCAAAACTGCATCTTTACTTGTTGAAAATCGGGCATGTTTCTGCATTAATTTTTTTTATTTCTGTTTTTGCAAATGACGATATAAGAAATTTTCTTCTATTAACATTAACTTAATTAATTAATAGGCCTACTAATTAAAATTAATTGAATTAAATTAATTTTAATTAATTATTTCTACATTAAAATTATACTACATAAATGATAAATTTGCTTTCGAAGGAAACAAGAGTAAAGTGGTCTGCGGAACTGTTCTGACTTAAAAAAGTGGTCCCCACTTCAGAAAAGTTTGAGAAACACTGGTTTAGTACATGCATACAGTATTCATATTATGACTTGAGTTTTTATTTATTTTTCTTTGTGAGATATCAGAACACACTTGTCTTATTTCTAACTCTTATGAACATGAATGGGTATGTTTACATTTGCAAAAATAAGAATCTTGGACATGACTTTGGTTGGGAATTTGGCCTGTTTTTTTGGGGGGGGGGGCTTTTGAGTTTTAACACTTCATTATCCACACTAGTCCTGAAGACTGAAATGTCTGATCTGCGGTACACTTTCATTTTAATATTTTGACAGACTTAAATTTTCTGTATCACAAGCACACTCTTCTTAACTAATGACATCTTTACATGGATTACATATGCAGTGTTGTTACTTGATGTTGAAGGGCAGTGTTGTTTTTTTTTCCAACTTTCATGCGACTTGACTCATATTTCTCTTGCATTATATTATACACGATGTGGGAAAGCTTTGAATTTAATTTGATGATACTTGGTGTGAGGAAAGTGAATTGCTATTGTTATCTCTAAATGACAACAGTATGTTCTGATTTTGTATTTTAAAAATAGAGACACTGCAATTCTCATGTATTATGGAATATGTTATACATACTTTGAACTAACAATAAAAGCAATTTAACAGAATTCCACAACCAGGGCTTCATTTTCAGTGTTTTCATATCTTCACAATTGCATACTTTTTTTCTCAAGTGTCATAAACATAATCATAATTACCCCCACCATTATCCTCTTATCATGTCCTCCTTTTGGAAGGTCAGTTCCAAATATGCCTCCAATTAATTATCTCTATTTTTTCATGCTTTTTCCTTTTGTATATTCCTTCTCATTCATATCCCCATTCCTGTAGGTTTCACTCAGTTTGGTCTGTCCACCTTTCCAGTAGTCTTCCTCTCGGTTGCTTTCCTTTCACCTTTAGATTTGACAATTATTTTTGGTAATATTGTATTTTCTGTTCTTTTTATGTGTCCAAACTATTTGTGCATATTGTTTTCTAAGTATGTTGTTAATTTTTCTATGCGGGTCAGTCAGAAAGTAATGCCTCCTATACTGCATGTTTGTTCCAAATCAGTTGTTTGATAATGTTGTATATACATTTGAACTTTTCTATATTCTTTAACTAATTACGTTCTGAATTTTTCCATTTGAATTTATTTTTGATCCTAATTAAATATATAAACTTTTGACTTTTTTTTTATACATGCTAGTTTAATATTTCAGTCTTCATTCTGCACCCTAGACATTTTCATAAGAACTGTCCGCTCGGTGATCATCTTCATTATTTTCTAATTTTTCAAGTCTATTTTCTGTCCTTCCAAAGTTGACCCCGCTTGCACATCATGGGAGGTGGTTAGCTCAAGTAGAGTACTTAGTGCTTGTTAGGGTGAAGTACATCCGAACTTAGTCCCTGGTACCACCAAGGTAGATATGAAGACCTAGCAAGAAACCTGAACGAGTGAGTTAAAGGGGCTCCAGTGAAGCCAAGTCAGGTCCAGCAAGTCTGTGATGGATGAAGTACATGCTTTCAAGAAGCAAGTTTTCTCAGGTGTGTCAGTTGTATTACAAAGCTTTTAAGTGAAACATACATTATACAGGATTTTTCAAAAGTAACGTGTAATTGCAATTAAAATTGGATGAGAGGGTTTTGGACAAAAGGCTCAGACACGTCAAACCTTGTTAAGATATTCCCTGTACATGCCATGAAGATACTTGGGGTGCCATGGAGGGTAGAGCCCCATGCTTTCTTGACTTTGGCACTAGAATGAGGAGATGTAGTAGGCACCATACTCCAACTGCCTTTTGTCCCTGGGAAAGACCTGGTACTCAATTTGATAGGAGGCTGGGTGAACCTCAGAGCTGTTTTGGAAGTTTCGCAATGAGAAAACCCTGGGATCGAACTCCGGACCTTTCATTCTGTATCAGTTGCTCTACCAACTGAGCCATCCAGCTGCCACAATACATTGACAGTACTCAGAGATGTCATGACATCCATGTCATGCTCAAATCCTGTGGTTGACTGTAATCGTCCTGAAGAGGTAACATAATTCAAATTAACTGTCTTTCATATGTTGGGGTGCAAAAGAATTGGTTTTCTTCATTACTCTTTCCATTAGGTATCTTTCTCTGCCTAATACAACTAAAGAAAAACTTTCAAACACAAAAAATTACTTTTATGTACTGCCCCTTTAAGGCCTCATGCTATCCTTGCCACTTTGCCAAGGAGTTCCTCCTGTTTGTGAAACCATTGCCAAGGAGCCTTTCAGTTTGTGAAGACATTGCCAAGGAGCTCCTCCTGTTTGTGAAATCATTGCCAAGGAGTCCTTCTATTTGTGAAGTCATTGCCAAGGAGCCCCTCCTGTTTGTGAAAGCATTGCCAAGGAGTCCTTCTGTTTGTGAAATATCATTGCCAAGGAGCCCCTCCTGTTTGTGAAAGCATTGCCAAGGAGTCCTTCTATTTGTGAAGTCATTGCCAAGGAGCCCCTCCTGTTTGTGAAAGCATTGCCAAGGAGTCCTTCTATTTGTGAAAGCATTGCCAAGGAGTCCTTCTGTTTGTGAAATATCATTGCCAAGGAGCCCCTCCTGTTTGTGAAAGCATTGCCAAGGAGTCCTATTTGTGAAGTCATTGCCAAGGAGCCCCTCCTGTTTGTGAAAGCATTGCCAAGTGAGTCCTTCTGTTTGTGAAATATCATTGCCAAGGAGCCCCTCCTGTTTGTGAAAGCATTGCCAAGGAGTCCTGTTTGTGAAAGCATTGCCAAGGATTCCTTCTGTTTGTGAAATATCATTGCCAAGGAGCCCCTCCTGTTTGTGAAAGCATTGCCAAAGGGCCTTTCTGTTTGCGAAAACATTTCCAAGGAGCCCCTCCTGTTTGTGAAAGCATTGGCAAGGAGCCCTTCTGTTTGTGAAGAGGAAATGGTTTGTAAATTTTGTGTAGAATGCTCTCTTTTAGGAACTGGAATCCATATGCTATAAATCTGACAAGAGGCCTCCCAACCTGACTTCCATTTTAATGGAAACCAAGCTACAAGTGCTTAAAACGGGCTCTTGTTCTTGACCCTACTATCCGTTCGAAAGAAACCTAAATCAGGCCACCTAAGTTGATATTGAGAAGAAGTCTATATATGAACCTTGTCTGCCGTATCTTTCTCAAAAGTACAACGTCCCTCGTAAACAATGGTCTGTTATTGGTTTGCTGTTTGGTAGTAGAGGTTCAATTACAAAATTCACATGGAATTATCTTAAGGAACTTCACATCCCTTTTGATTATGTAATGTCTATTCTTATAAATATTATCAAGGATTCTCTTCAAATATTACATCATCATCATCTCTATTTCAATTAATCCACTTATATTTTCCTTCAACAATTAACTTTCTTTTTTCTTTAATGTATCACATCACATTATATTGTACGTGTTTATTGTATTCAGGACCCTTGTGGTCACTCAAATTCTTTGAGCTGATGGCTATAATTTAGAAAAATATATATATATCATCATTAAAATTCCATCACTCTCAGTCATTTGAACCCATGAACCTTGCACCTAACGACAAACAATGTAACCAGTCATTGCTAAAATTAATTACAAATAATATATACAAACTTCTGTATCTATTACAATTTATTACATTATTAATACAGATGCACAGAATCTCATTCTCATGTGTAAATGACAAGAATATAAAATAATGTTCACATACAAAGATTACATACAAGTTTGACTTTCTGTCCTCTAAGTTAAAAAAATACAGTAACATACGAAATAGGAAAAATATATACCTATATAATACTCTTTGGGGTTGTGAAAAAATAGAATTGTAAACTTTTACGATACATAGGCTACAATCTGTAGTTCTTAGGAAGTTACGGAATCCTATTATAGTAATATTCACAAGAGATTCTTTGTTTTACAGGTTGTTATACTATATTTCACAAACGATTTTCTGATGATTTTAAAAATAAAAATTCCGATCATGATATATTTTCTATTTATTACCATAACAAAAGGTAAGAGTTTTCTAAACAGCTTGGAGTATGAAGAGTGCGATAAAACAACTTCATTTCATCATGTTCAGAAAACTCTACATACTCCAAGCTGTTAATTTGCTAAATTTGATAATCAACTAATATTACAACTGAATCAAATGTTTCAGAAAAGCATGTATTTTTTTCAGTGAGTAATACAATATAAATTTGCAGTATCTAATACTAATTGCTGAGTTTATATGTATCATAATTGTTTCCATGGTATTTATTTACTGAAAGCAGGTTACACTCTTTCATTATAACTTTTGCTGATTCGATTCACAGCGAAATAATTTATTTAAAGTCAGAATAATTAGAAATAAATTTATATGCACAGTTAGCCAAATGACTAACAGTTTTCCGTACCAGATTTTACTCAGATTTAAATTCCAGTGAATCATAGTGGATTTTGTAGTGGGGGGGGGGAGGGGGAACATTTTCACCAGATACTTCCTTCTCCCCTGCCATAGAATCATTTTCGTCGCTTTGAAATGTAGGAGCAAACAACTGAAAGAAAAATGATGACCAAAGACTTCTTACTTTCTGAATGATCCTCGTAACAATGCTAATGTATGCTATTTTCTATTTACATTTTAAAGCTAAAATTCTTAAATCTTCTCTTCAAGTTTCATTATTACTATTCAGTATACGACTCATCTCTTAGATGTGAACTACGTAATAACAATATGACTGAAAACTGGAAGAATGATACTCCTTTCTTTGATTGCGAACACAAAACTATTTCTTCCTAAAACATTTCGGACTATTCTAGAAGAGATCAGAACTCTTTTGGCACTGTAACTTATATTGTGAGCTTACTGTTGATATAAGGCACAAAATAAATGCATACTCAGTTGTCATGCAATATAGGAATGCTATTTTAGGATAAGGTTGTCGCGTGACTGGCAAGATAATCTAATATAAGCGTAGCAAGTTGACTTTTAGTCCCAAGATTTAAGGCTCTGGCTTCGATGCACTGACTGTTTGTTTCTTCACAACTTCTCTCGCGGTAATGCAATCGTAGACCTGGTTCAACGGCTCGCAGGATGTGAAGACTGCCTGCATGGACGAACATGGCGTACAGTGAGGTGGGTGGGTTTGCACGACCGTTGTACTTGATGGACATGAGGGAGTGTATGTCTCTGTCACTGCGTATCATGGGCACCATGTCTTCTATCTGCTTGCGTGCTGTCGAACAAAAAAATATTTAGTTACATGCAATAGTTTTCTTTTTTTTTAGTAGGTTATTTCATCATGCCTTATCATCGGCTATGGTTATCTAACATCTGAATGATATTGAAGGTAATAAAGCCGGCGAAATGAGTATAGAGTCCAGCGCCGAAAGTTACCCAGCATTTGTTCTTAATAGGTTGAGGGAAAACCCCAGAAAAAAACCTCATCCAGGATTTGAACCTGGACCCATTCGTTTCATGGACAGGCATGCTAACCGTTACTCTACATTGGTGAACTATATGCAATCTTAACCTTGAAAACAGTTACAGGCGATTTCAGCAGAAAATCCATATGACTACATGTAACATTGTGCAACTCAAACCAAGAAATGGATTCGGAACACCTCAAAATCTGTGCTTCATTGGCTGGTCATGATAATATCTTTGAAAAATATTGGAGTGCAAGAGGTCAAATGACTTTATTGTCAAATGCCTGGCATTAGAAAACAACAACAACATGTAACATCTATACAGGAATTAGGGTACAGGAATTAGGATAAATAAATACAATTTTCTGCAAGATTAAAAATCGGCAGACTTAAATAAGCTGTGAATAACAGTCAATCCTCCAATAATAATAATAATAATAATAATAATAATAATAATAATAATAATAATAGAGTATTAAAACAGATTGCACTATTAAGAGATCAAGTAAAGTAGGTACTGTTTTGGAGCCATTAACAATTTTTTTAGTAGGTTATTTTACGACGCTTTATCAACATCTTAGGTTATTTAGTGTCTGAATGAAATGAAGGGATAATGTCGGTGAAATGAGTCCGGGGTCCAGCACCGAAAGTTACCCAGCATTTACTCATATTGGGTTGAGGGAAAACACCGGAAAAAACCTCAACCAGGTAATTTGTCCCGACCGGGAATCGAACCTGGGGCACCTGGTTTCGCGGCCAGACGCACTAGCCGTCACTTCACAGGTGTGGACCATTAACAACTAGTATACTGTATATAAGCAAATAAGAATATACTGCAAATAATGTTATTGTTTATCCATCTATATGTAATGCCAAGGTTGTACTATTAACTTTCTGTAGTTACACATGTATGGTGCATGCATCTGTTTCGCGTCCATATCAAAGCATTACTGAAAAAAACACACGCACGCATCCCGCCCTCCTCGCACGTTCTGAAGATGGCTCCCAAGCCGAAACTAGGCAACTAGGTATCTATAACTTAGTTCTATTTAAGACATAAAAGTTATAACATATATTGTATTCAAGTGATATAATAGTGTTAAAAGTTATATAATCAAGATGTATAAACATAATTAATTATTACCTGAGGTGTAGTCACGAGCATGAAAGGCAATATGGCTGAGTTCTCTGCTATCGTAATGGCCATATGATTTGTCAATTTCTAATTCCTTTGGTCTCGCGTTAGCATTGCTATACACAATATCAGGGTGAAACTCTGAGAATGGTGTAGGGCTGAATACTTGCCACCCGGATATGGTGTTCATTCGTACCTGTAAACAGTATGGTATAGTTAATCACTTAACTTGTATTTTAACAAGTATTGTTTCAGACTTTCACAATGCTCAACGAAATAACAGCTTTGTGGATGTTTGTACCATGGCACAGATGTAAGGACATCCAATATTTCAGAGCTATACAGGGTGTTTCAGAAGGAATAATATATACAGAGCCATTATTTTACCTGGACCATTATTTCAGCCATCAAGCAGGGTGCACCTGCCCATAAATGGGCAGCAATAAAGTATGGTATGCAAGATTAGCTACAAACATGATGAGGTAGTCGAGAAGCATGGTGTGTCATCAGTGCGACTAGAATAATTGTGTCGGCAAGCACGGTTAAAAGTGAGTCTAGATAAAATGATAGTTCTGTATTTTAGGAAGTGATAGTATGGGCTATTCCGAGTAAAATATATATATATATATATATATATATATATATATATATATATATATATATGTCCAATATTCAGTGAGCTGTTGCACATAAAATGCCTTGCAAAAGGTATGAAGGAGAGCAGTGGCGTGCGGTGCTATTTCTCGATGGGGAACAGGTCAGAAACAACGCTAATAATAATAATAATAATAATAATAATAATAATAATAATAATAGTCTGTTAATGCATATAGAGTGTTAGTTGGGAGGCCGGAGCGAAAAAGACCTTTGGGAAGCCTGAGACGTAGATGGGAGGATAATATTAAAATGGATTTGAGGAAGGTGGGATATGATGATAGTGACTGGATTAATCTTGCTCAGGATAGGGACCAATGGCGGGCTTATGAGAGGGCGCCAATGAACCTGCGGGTTCCTTAAAAGCCATTTGTAAGTGTAATAATAATTATTATTATTACTATTATTATAATTATAATTATAATAATAATCTGTATTATGATTTAGCAACATTACCAATTCCTTTTTTTTTTTTTACTTCATTTACAACTTAATCAGAAAAAGAATATGTTAATATAAAACAAATTAATGATATTATTATTATTATTATTATTATTATTATTATTATTATTATTAGGCCTAAATATATAATAAATAAACCTCAATTAAACCTACAGTTTACCGCTTGACGAGCACCCAGTTTACCATTTCACAGCAGTATAGTAGCTAGTTTGAAAATGTCTTGTATAAGATTTTATTTTAGTTTTAAGTTATGTAAGGAGAGGAGTAGATTTGCCATTCAAAATAACCGCGCTTTTCTCAGCTGATCGAACTAAACGCTCGCGACTGCAGCTGATCGATAACACAACACTCGCTGTCTTGGTTCACATCAGAGCGCTGTCACTATGCCTCGTTGATGTTGGAACAGGCAGGAGTCTCCTGTTCCATTGCCATTATTTCGTCAGATTTAACTCAGGCCGTGAATGCGTAAATCGAACGGATTTTTAAGAACTATTGCATAATTTCACACACAATATTATGTCACACGAAAAACTCTTCGAACTGAATTGTTTTCCAAATTATCACTATATAAATAAACTAGCTTGATGAAATAGTCTATTCCACACTTCTCAATACTCCGCGAGGGAAGAGGTAACTCTACAGCTTCCAGCGATACTCGGGTAAGTTCGTGTCCGCTCGAGCCTGCTTCGGAGAAAACATTGCTTGAGACTCCCACTCACATCATCACGCACAGCAGACGAGAAGGGCTCGAGTCGTTTTCACTTCACTGCAGTAAGCCTGCTAACGATAGCTGTTTTTGCTTTTCGATAACTGCAAGTAGGTCTATCCTTTAGAATGGAGTATATCTCACAATCTCAGTTACGGGGGCAGGGAGGAAGGGAACAGCCTGTTCTCTCTGTTCCATGGAGGAACCGCCACTGAAGGAGAGACGAATTGAAAACCTTGTAAATTCTCAATATGGCTTCTCTTTAAATGTGTAGTGTGGTGTGATCACCAGCAGTTCATTGGTCTTGCTGTGTTACTGAATCATCTTACAGGCTCCATATATGTAGATTTTCTGCAAAAGGAGCTTTCAATACGCATATTATTGGAGGAGGTTCCTTTTGCTACAGAGATGTATACAGAGCATTCATTTCAAAACTTCCCGGTCTAAATAACTATATAATTTAAATAGGATTTAATTATACAAAACACGTCAATTTAAATATTGAGAGGGAAGTTTAAAACCAGTCTTAATTGCATATTAGTTTTCACCTTCTTACCCACCTTCACCTGGATTGTTGTTATTGCTGATTAGAGCTGACGAGAATAAAGCTACAAAGACTATTGAGCATTTCATGTAATAGTTATGTTTGTGTATTAAATTATTTGAAAATGGTGTATACCCTTCAGGAGTGATCATAAATCATCCTTATTGATTAAATATAGAAAATTACACAAAATATGCTGTTTTTTCATCCTGCAATCAACTGACAATAACAATATAGGTTGCCAGGTGACGATAGAAAACCAATGAATGAGATGTATAAACAATTGAATACTCTTTCAAATTTAAATATCACAAGATAGGGGTGCCATTTATAATTTCAAAGTGAAGGTGGCTGGAAGTGAGGGGTGAAACTTAATAATCAGTTAAAACTGGTTTTAAACGTCCCCTTCAATATCTAAATTAACGTGTTTCTTTGTTTAATTAAATCCTATTTAAATTATATAGTTATTTAGACTGGGAAGTTTTGAAATGAACGCTCTTTATAGTGTTCTATTATGGCAGAGTCTTTGCACATTATGGCTTTCAGGTGACACATCTAAATCTAACATTCCCCAAACGATAGATCAGCAGTGGTGATGTTCATTGGCCACTAATGTCTCCAGATCCTAGGCCTAGTCTATGGAGATGGATGAAAAGCGAAGTCTACAAAAAGAAGTAAACACAAGAGACAATTTGGTCGCACAATTATGAATAGTGCTACACATTGCCATATTGCCGAGATAAAAGTGTATTAAAATCTCTAGTGGTGGGACTTTTGAACAATTACTTTGAACTGTTGCAAATTATTGATATTTAAATAATCAATAAATATAAACAGTAAGTTACTTGACAGCACTTGTAATGATGCATAGTGCTTGATTTTATACTTTCTCAATTTTATCTATATTTGGTTTTTTTTTTTTTTTGCTGTAATAATTGTTTCACAACCATACTGGACAACGGGTTTAATATGTAAAACAATGCCTAAAGTAGAATCAGTAAAAGGCCGTGTACTTGCTAGATTCAACTTCAAATGTTTAAATTGCAAGAAAATTTATACCATTTATTCAGAAATAAAGAAATGTTAGATAAAATCCGATCATCAGAAAAATATTCATGGGAACAAAATTGAACACAGAGATTATGTTAAAATAAATTTCAAACAGTCTTATAAAGACTTTGAATTTTTTTATAAAATCTGATTGGTTTAAATATAATGAGTATTTAAAGTTAAAGTAAATCCGAACAATTCAGATAAATAGGTTATGTACATACCTATCTTTGGCATGGAGTGTTTTCATTTGACGGATGCAATATGGCAATCCTATATGACTCTCCTGATCAGAAAGAGAAAAAAGAATTGGTTGGGTCACTGACT
The DNA here is from genome assembly GCF_040183065.1 of Periplaneta americana. Lineage (NCBI taxonomy): Eukaryota > Metazoa > Arthropoda > Insecta > Blattodea > Blattidae > Periplaneta > Periplaneta americana. The sequence goes on along the minus strand of NC_091131.1, from coordinate 30,701,952 downwards.
GAGAAGAAACTGTTCACTGAAGGATGCACTGGAAGGAGAAAAGTTCGGAGCAGAAGAAGATATCAGATGATAGACAACATTAAGATATATGCATCATATGCGGAGACAAAGAGGGAGGCAGAAAATAGGAAAGATTGGAGAATGCTGGGTTTGCAGTGAAAGACTTGTCCTTGGGCAGAACACTGTGTATATATGTAGGCCTGACTCTAGTAATATATGTGACTGGGTAAGAGACGCTTCTGCATCAGCAACTCTGTTAAATGGAACTCACACGATTGAGGTAATCCTGCCTAATGTCCATATTGGATTGGCACATGAGTATGAGTGACTCAGGTGAAAATTTCCGGACCACCAAGTCAGCCACTGCGAATTCTAAAAGAGGTTCGTTTGCCAGTCCATTTGATGATGGCACTTTAATAGAGACCCATGCAATTTTGCTTCCATCCTTCTTGTATCTGTCAGACAGAGTTAGAGCCATTTCCTTGACAGACAAGAAAATATCATCCTTCGTGCCTTTCCCAGGTAAACTAGGATCATACAGCAAAACCTGAAATGAAAGAAAACAAATTCAGACAGTGTAATTAGAGATTCTCCACAGTAGAGAAGTATAGGTTTGATAAATGTTTATATGTAGCATTCAATGTCTGTTGTGTACTACCACATCTTACTCCAGCTAGTTTGTTTTATGATTGAGCATCTTTTGGTTGCCTTATTTGTTATTGCTTCGATATGGTTTTTCCAGGTCAATTTTGAGTGAAGAATTATTCCTAGATATTTTGTTTCTGTTGTTTGTCTTAAATTTATTTCATTGTACTGTAACTTTAGATTTGGGATTTTCTTCTTCAAAGCAAATACTGTATTTGGAATGTTTTTTCAGTATTCACTGTCATCACATTGTTGGCATTCCAGTTTTGTAGGTGATTTAGTACCATTTCCATTAATGTCTTGGATTTATCGATTTGTGGTGATGATATCTACATGGCCATGCCATCTGTCCTTATTTCTGAACTTGCCACAGTTGAGGGTAGGTCACTGATATAGATATTAAACAAAGTTGTGCCACAGTCTACTGGGTGTTCATTTCAAAGTGTGTCATGACGTCACTGTTGTGAGTCAGTGATTTGAAGCGAGTTTCAGCTTTTATGTCAGAGAAGTTGCCTATTATTCCAGGCGTTCAATCTGAACTTGAGAACGTGTACGGTATAACTTGAACGTTGTAGCAACAGATGGCGGTCTGTAAAGTCTGTGTGCTACCATAACCTCTTTCGAACTGTTTTGCGCAGGCAAGTCGTACGCAAGGTATTTGTTATCATCAGTTGCGTACCGCAACATTCCACAACACAAATCAAATGTTCCGTGTCCATGTTGACCATCCAAGTTAATGTCAACATATACGTAAGTAATCGTCTTAACCCTCTCGCCATATCCCGACAGTAAGAAAAAAACTGAGTACGTGTTTCCAAACAGTTCACATTCCTGCCACTACCGGCGTTACCGTACATATCGGTACATACTCTTCAGAATGAACGCCGTACTTGCTAGGCAACTTCTCTGGCACATAGGTAATACATCTTTGCAGAAGTGTAGGAAGATTGAATTCTCTAGGCTCATCGGCTAGCCACATGACGGAATACAGCGAGCCATGACACACTTTGAACTGAACACCCAGTAGTATATACAGTCACGAAGCTTGAGTTGTGAGGGTGCTAGAAACAATAGACTGTGCCGGTACTATTTCGCATTGTCTGTAATGAGGCGATATTAGTGATCCTAGTGGTTAGCAACTATCTATGGATGCATATTTACTACGTATTGACTGTATATACTAGATTGTGGTTGTGCTCAAGACTGCTCTCCAAGGAGAAAATAAAGTTTCTTAGGTTTTTAATGTATATTAGAAGATTACATCATATTTACCAGCTAAAGAACCAATTTCCATAGTAAATAAAATCCATGCATATTCCCTATTCATGATATTGCTAAACTATCAAGAGTTAATGTCCTAGTTGACATCTGAAACAGCTAAAAATCAATATTCTAAAGATTGTGGTCCTGAATATCAAAATCATACAGAATTAAATTTATATATTAATAATCATTTTCCATTCATCCAAAAAAGATGGTCTGTTGTATGACTCCCTTGGACTGTGTTGCTATGAGGGAGAGTCAAAAAGTAATCTTAATAATTGTTTTATCAATTGAATATGTACAATAAGACTACAAACAACACTTTTTAACATAGTCCCCAGGACGTTCAATGCAAGTGTTCCTGTTACATTATGTTTAAAAGTGATGAAGTGTTTGTAGTCTTATTGTACATATTCAATTAATAAAACAATTATTAAGGTCACTTTTTGACTCTCCCTCGTAGATTGGCAGTGAGAACAATTCCATTTTTACAGTGGAACACCTGTAACATAATTCATTGCCACCTATGATAGGGTAATGGACAAAGATGAGTGGTGGGACCGAATTTTGACATGAGCAAGAAAATTACTGGTAAATTTTGTCTCATGTCCTATCATTCAGGAACAATTTCTTTTCAGTTCTGTGAACCTATGATATTTTACTCCACTTCAAAAAAGAAAAAAAAAAAAAAGAGTATGCTATGGACTCTTTATCAGCTGGATTTGAACCCGCGACCTTTGGATCTATTAATGTGCACTGGTAAACACTTGACAACAGATGGTTACGTATATATAAATCCCATAAGGGTAGCTGCCCTTCAGTAAGGGTTGCCAAAAGAGACAGCATAGTAAACAAATAAATAAAAATAAACATTTGCGTTATCACTATTTACGATTTTTATTTTCAAATGGAAGCTACCCTTGGGAAAGTACTTTTATTCAATAATTATTAGTAATCAAATAGAATATAAGGAAATTTAGGTATACAGGTGATTACGTAAAATCTGAACAGAATATTTCATTACGTCTATAGCAATAATTTTCAAAATATTTAAAGGAATTCCAAAAGACTTAAAACATTCAACTGAGAATTTTGGAATTATTCCCCTTGCTCCGAACAATAGGCCAAATACTTCAATCTGTCCTTGTATGTGATAATAATCTCTAAAGTACTGAATTGTAGGGTCATAGATGGTCTTCTTTTCTTCATGTACTGCTACAGGTTGTTCAACTGCAGTTTCAAAGCGCACGGTGGGATTGATGATAATTGCTCTGTCATTTCTTCTATCAATGGCAATGATGTCAACTCACCGAGAACTTCCATCTTTTGCAAGGCAGTGGACTTCTTGATGAACCTCGTAGAAGGAAGGAAGACTTTTAGCAATAAGTTCTCGTATTGCATGGTGTCTAGTATTCCGGATGAGAGTTCCATGTTGGCACAATCCCAGGATGTGGGGTAAGGTTTCTATCTCAGTGCAATGTCTGCAATGGGAGCCATCCTGAGACCGACCTGGCATGGTACGCACGTTTGATACTTGTCCTATCATTTTAATTGCCTCCTTCCACTCGGATACAGAGAGACCATCCCTTGTTTTTATCCAAAGGTTAGCTGGCGTGTATTCCTCAAATAATGCCACACATCTTTACATTCTAATTATATAAAATTCATTTTTTTTTAAGTTTAATGCTAGTGTTGAAAAATACATCCAATTACACAAGCACTAACATACCAACATGAGAAACGTCTTATCCCTTTTCTCCATACATATCCTTGCGTAGTTTTCCATGAATTTGATTGCTTCAAGCTTGTGATCAGCTTCGACTGGCAGAACCAAGTTCACACGAACGTTTTCAGTAACATACGGCATTGGAACCACTTCTACTCTGCCTAGCGGTTTACACACTTCCAGCCTGGAAAAAAATAAAAGGAGAAAAATAATGAAGTTATATAAGAAACTAAATGGGATATCAATCTGAAAATAATATGCCTCATTATTCCGAATATGATTTCTGGTCTCAGTATTACTGGAAAAATTAAGTACATGAAATCTTTATTTATTGGTTCCTTTTCACTGCAATAGCCTAGTTTAGAAATGGACATAGCACTAAAAGTTAACGTTGAACCACACCTTTCAATCCGAATCTAATGGTGCCTTTTAGGAAAAGAGATCATCATCATCATCTGGATTCACTGTTTACATTAACAGAAGAAATCTATTAAGACTTCAACTCTATCCCTTGCTCGATTTGATAATACATATTTTTCCCTTTAGATTTGTAATTAAAGACAATTTATATTATTATAATGTACCGAAGTACATATGATATTTCCATGCAGATATTCTGCGTCATCATACGATGAAAGAGTAATGGAACGGAGAAAAATTCTTTCCGGCGCCGGGATTTGAACCCGGGTTTTCAGCTCTACGTGCTGACGCTTTATCCACTAAGCCACACCGGATTCCACCCCGGCGTCGGAAGAATCGTCTCAGTTTTAAGTTCCAACTCTTGGGTTCCCTCTAGTGGCCGCCCTCTGCACTACGTCATAGATATCTATGAACCTAGGACCGAAGTCCACACATGTGCTGAGGTGCACTCGTAATGAGTGACTAGTTGGCCGGGATCCGACGGAATAAGCGCCGTCTTAAATCACGAAGTGATTTACGCATATCATTTATATTATTATAATGTACCGAAGTACATATGATATTTCCATGCAGATATTCTGCGTCATCATACGATGATGTGGCTTAGTGGATAAAGCGTCAGCACGTAGAGCTGAAAACCCGGGTTCAAATCCCGGCGCCGGAAAGAATTTTTCTCCGTTCCATTACTCTTTCATCGTATAATTAAAGACAAGTTTGGGAAGATGATTTGAATTAACTCATTTTATATTAATTTTGCAATTTTGTGTTTTTACTTTCTCTCAATGCGAAATGTAAAGAGAAATTATTGTGCTGCTGTAAAAAACTGATATCGAGATTTTCACAGAAATGAATATTTTTTTATTATCCCTGCCTTTTATGTGTGCCTTTTGATACGTACAACAATTTCTGTAGACTACTGGACAGATATTGTTCACATTGAGTATTTATGAGTTCATTGAATCAGGACCAATGCACTAGAACAATAATAACTTTTTAATAAAAATTAACGAGTCTTTATTTGAAAAGAAAGACCAACATAAAATAGTAACTTACTTAAATTCAATTTATAATTTTTTGATATGGATACGTCATTGTTCGAGTTACAATTGATGAGAAAATGTAACATTTTTAGTGTAACATGGAGTTCAAGAAGTCTCTTTTAGGTGCTGCACATGCCTAAACATATGCATGCTGCCATCTATTGAGAATTATGTAATCTATTTGCACGCGAATGAGCCACAAACATTATCTAATACTAATAAAGCAATCAGCTTTATCTGCATGTAATTGGATACTCTCAAGAAAGCTACAGCAAGTGGATAACTGTGTGGAGCTTCAGCACATGGTGTGGCCTCCTTGAACACCGCATCATAGGACCACACTTTTTTTTTAGGGGACAATGAATGGTGCAATGTTCCTCTCACTGTACGGATTACAATGAGGCTTCAACAAGATGGCTGTCCAGCTCTTTTTTTTTACTCACAGCTCAACAATTTGCTGACCAGTTAATTATTCCTCGAACTGCAGATTGGATGAGAACAACCAATAGCTTGGCCACCCTGATCTCCTGACTTATCTCCAAATTACTTCTTTTTGTGGGGGCGAATTAAAGTAGCCTGTGGGTCTCTCAGAAGTGCTGATGACCTCTGAACAACCCAGGATGTAAGAAAAAATCATAGTATTGTTTACCACATTTTGAGCACTTATGAAAAATGTTGCATGAGAATGAGTGTTCCCAATATCAGAATAACTGAGATACCATATTTAAAATTTATTTTCCTATTTTCTTGGATTATGGATAAAGAATAAAGTTAGAAAAAAAAGTTTTACTAAAAGTTAATTTTTATAAGTCCTATCCAAAGATACATTACATGACATAGGTCCTCATTTGAAAATTTGAAGTTAACTCCGGTTAAATATACTTCCAGTTTTTTCCAGAAAATAGAAACACTATAAATCGATTTTTTATACTGGGTGTTCAGTTCAAAATGTGTCTTGGCTTGCTGCATGCCGTCATGTGGCTAGCTGATGAGCCTAGAGAATTCAATCTTTCTACAATTCCGCAGCTCAGGTGTATAATCTAAGAGGCAGAGAAGTTGGCTAGCAAGTACGGCGTTCATTCTGAAGAGTACGTGCCGATACGTACGGTAACGCAGGTAGTGGCAGGAATGTGAACTGTTTGGAAATACGTACTGTCGAGATATGGGGAGAGGGTTAAGACGATTACTTACGTATTTGTTGACATTAACTTCGACGGTCAACATGGACACGGAGCATTTGATTTGTGTTGTGGAATGTTACCATACGCAACCGATAATAACAAATACCCTGCGTACGACTTGCTGGCGCAAAACACAGTTCGAAAGAGGTTATGGTAGCACACAGACCGTACAGACCGCCATCTGTTGCTACGACGTTCAAGTTATACCGTACACATTCTCAAGTTCAGATTGAAGAACGCCTTAAATAATAGGGAACTTCTCTAACATATAAACTGAAACTCGCTTCAAATCGGTGACCCAACAACAGTGACATCATGACACACTTTGAAATGAACACCCAGTATAGGTTTTGGTAACAAAATTTTGTTTGTGGATACCCAGTGTCATGTTTTCGATAAAAAGGGGTGATACGGATGCTTTGAAGCATCCTGTATATATTTATGTAGTTAATCATAGACTATTTAACTTTGTGTACCTTTTATGCACTTCTCTGCCAGTTGTCGTGTCTCTGAAAGCTAGATCTAGATGATAATCCATACCACGGGAAGGATCAAATCTTCTGTAGCCATTTATCAAGCGACGATACTGTAGGTGTTCACCCCATTCTGCTTCCATTCGTTTAATACTTGCATTCACCACGTACTGTAAGTGAGTAAGAAAGATGTAAAATTTTATTATTATTATTATTATTATTATTATTATTATTATTATTATTATTACTACTACTACTACTACTACCACCACTACTTGTATTATTATTATTATTATTATTATTATTATTATTATTATTGTTACTATTAAATCTATTAGATACAATTACTACTATTACTATTATTATCACCATCTTTCACCACCATCACTACCATCATTATGGGTGCAGTTTTATTAGGAATGCTGACATTAAAAACAATATTTTATATCGAAATCTTGAGGGAAAATAAGGAAATTAACTGTGTTTTGTGTTCATAAAATACAGAATATGATTAAATATTATACTGATCTAAAATTGAATAAAGTAATTTAAATACGCACCCAAAGTAACAATAAAAAGGCTTAAATTTCTAAAATAGCAAAAAATGTCAATAATGTAACATAAATTATGCTTTTGATTGTGTAGAACGATCCATATTATGGCAAATAATGTATAATAAAGGTTACCCTCCACATTTGATAGAAATAATAAAATGCCTCTACACAGATACAAAGATAATAATAAACACAGGAACATCGAAAACAGAAGAAATAAGAATAAATCAAGGACTCAGACAAGGTTGTAGCCTATCACCTAGTCTCTTCAACATATATCTAGATGACTTAATTAAAAAATGGAAAATGGAGGTGAATCCAGGTATAAAGATTAGTAAAGATACATTTTTAAATATTCTAATGTTTGCCGATGATGTAACATTAATACAAGACAGTGAAGAAAAATTGCAATATGCCATTCACAAACTACACCTACTAGGAAAAGAAGACTATAATTTGAGCATATCAACTCATAAAACTAAAGTAATGGCCCACAGTGGTAAATTTCCAATTCGTACAAAAATAATAGTTGATAATAAGCCCATAGAACAAGTACTCATTTTGATTATTTAGGTTGTAACATAACTTATGATGTAGATAGAGATATTAACAACAAAATAAGCAAATTTCAGTGGATATGCGGAACAATAAATAGAACACTAAAAAATAAAACTAGAAAAGAAACAAAACTAAAGTTCTATAAAACTATGGCAGTACCTGTGTTGACATATGGAAGCGAATCATGGATAATTAAAGAACGAGATAAAAGTAAATTACAGGCTGCAGAGATGAGGTTTCTTCGCAGAGTAAAGTGATGTACAAGAAGGGATCTGATAAGAAATGAGGATATCCGTAAAGAATTAAATATATACAACATAAACGATAAAGTTGAAGATTATAAAGGAAAGTGGAAAGAACACCTGTCTCGAATGGATAATGAAAGAATTCCAGCACTGATACAACAATACCAACCTAAAGGCAAAAGAGATGTCGGACGTCCTAGGAAGAGGTGGAGCTGAATAAAATGTGAAGACGGAACAGGCACTAAGCCTAAACCATGAAGTGAAGATGATGATGATGAAATTATGCATTTTGAGTGTGATGAAAAATATAATGTATAAATATAACAAGCGATATTTCTCATTGAAGGGAAAAGAGATGGCATATCAAAACTCAGTGACAACAGAGTGAAAGTGTGTGTAGCCTATTTGTAATTTCTTATTATTGTCGCGTCACTGTTATTTCTGGCGTGACTCCTCCTCTTTGCTTACACCTTAGGAAGTGAAGGCTCTATAAAGTCTAGGTAGGTAGTATCATTCGCCATTTTTGTTCTTTCGTTGTCGAGCTACCAGATGAGGAATCTATTTGCCGCACCGTTAAACATTATCATGTCGTAGCTCCTATGATAATAAATCAAACACACTGTAATTGAGCAGCAAATAACGTCCTCGTGTGCTTTCTGCGAACGTCAACAAAAGAACCAAAATGGCGGGCGATTACATTAAGTATTTATCGAGTCTTAGGAAGTGCATAACGTCATCAGCAATGAATGACAAGATGCACACGTTTAAATGTAGCCGACCTGCAATGTGATTGGCTGCCGGAAGTAAGAGCGAAAGAACTATAGTAAGTAATTAGATAAGCTATCCGTATCTTGACTATAGTTGAAAACCACTTGTTTAATACTAATACTCATATGTTAATAAATACAATAATAATAATTATTTACCTGTATGTCTTTCTTGTCAGCTCCTTCAAGTGGTTTTACATTGGAGAAGTCAGATTGCAGGTATATTTCCGACTCTGTGAAGTAGTCCCACCTCAGGACATCAAACCTGCTACTGGGGACATTCCCTGGAGGACTTCCTACAGGCCAAGTCACACTACCTCGTCCCCCCGGAGTCAGCGTCGACATGTTCACCAAGGAGTTACGCAGAGCTGCAATGTCTTGCTTGTTGTGAACAAGACCCACCTGATTGCAAACAAACATCGTCAGCCATAAGTGATAAAAAATAAGATGATACCTATTTAATTGCTGTGAAACTATAAGCTGTACTTAAAAATAGTTCCTTTCAAATTGGCAAATTTAGGGATGCAGTAATATTATCACACTTGTAAATAAATTTCGTTTCAATATAATGCTGTCACAACTTGCAAAATTGTACAAAACAATATTTTCTGTAGTGAATAGAGTTCTGTCTGTTCCATCTTCGCTCAAACCACCTTCCTATGTCCAATATAGCTCCTTTATATTTATCTGCTTGTTTCCTTATTCGATCATTGTTCTTTCTTTCTGTATGCTGTACCCATTTCTCTGTTTCACTTCATTCTATCTTTAATGTAATACGTGTATGTAAATCCTTTTTTCTTCATTTCATAACTATATTATAGGAGAACGAGTCACTCCTGACAAGTATCAGCCACAATAAGCAGTAAACAGTTGCCATGGTAACCCCATGTCAACCAATGCTGTTGCCTACAAATTTCAGTGAACTGTTTCACCAGCGAATAGGGATCTGTTGTCAGATCAAATAAACAGATACGTGTGATGCTCTTTTTTTTTTTTTATTTTGATAGACAGTTGTAGATCGACTTGCAACAGTCCAGTTATTTGTGATTATTTTATTTTGTTCCGAATGAGCCGTGCCTTTGAGTTTTCTTCCATTTATTGTTAAAAATTACTTTGAATGTGCTATATTTTATTGTTTAAAGAAACTTTTATTAGAAGTTATGTCACACAAAAAGTGACACCAAGAAGAAAGATAAAAAATAGTTACTGCTGATTCTAAGACTAATAGTGCAGTTTGAGTACCAATGACGTTCACAACTGCCAAGGTTATATCAGTGTCGCCGGTGTGCCGGAATTTTGTCCTGCAGGAGTTCCTTTACATGCCAGTAAATCTATTAACATGAGCCTGTCGCATTTAAGCATACTTAAATGCCATCAACCTCAGCCATAATCGAACCCGCAACCTCAGGCACAGAAGGCCATACTAGACCGACTGCGCCACCCAGGGCGACAGTACCAATGTTTACTACTACTACTTTATTAGATCCAGAATAAGATCTTCGGTAGATTTAAAGCATTCTAATAACATTCTTACCTTACAGAAATAGGCATGCAGCTGAAACAAAACATTCGCCTCTGGAATAGGATATATTGTCAGTGCTGAATCAAACGTGGAGTCCCTGGCAAGTCTCTGGATATCATCCTCCATATTGAAGCTTCTATCCAGAATGTAGCTCGTCAATGTTTGTCCCTGAAAGTAATTATGTTTTTCTATGCTATAAAAGAACTAAGATAATACTGAACCTAACCTAGTAGTCCATTCTCTGAAGATATAATTATTTTATTTAAATGTGATAAATTAAAACAAAGTTAAGATGTTGGTTTTGGAAGCCCATAGTCTAAAATCATTTTTGCAGAATTGTTTATTTACCCTTCTATGATTAATTACTTACTTGAATTGATTCTTGACATGAGATGTCTGTGGCATGAAGCACACACCGTCCAAAATTGTCATCATCAGAATCAGAAAACGCGTTTTTCACACACCAGTCAAGTGATGATGCCACTTTATGCATCACTGAATTGCTGAGGAGGAGACCAGCATCTGAATATACATATACAGAAGTAGATCAAAATATTGCATCTTTGAAATTTTTATGAGGAGGGAGGGAGGGTTAAGTTTTGTTCAAAACTTCGACCAATTGGTTATTTGGTTTGGTCTCTAATGGCAGGAGTAGGACCCTATGCAACGACTCTGTCAGTAATTGGTCTACACAACTGACTTCAATTTTAAAGACAGAGTTGTTGCCAGATTGTGCCATAGGAGGCTCGTCTATGCTAGACTCGCCATGAGATGATGATGATGATTTTTCGGTATGCTATGGGATAAGTGAAACTCCTGGAGAAAACCGCTGTATTAGCTGGACCACTCCGTTATGGAAAGGAATTTAAAAATGTTACATCTGATTTAAATTTCTGCACATTTAAAGCACAACTAAAATTCTTTCAGTTATTTATCATCATAATACACTGTTCTGTTAAATTGACTGATTATGTAGGGAATTAATTTAATAGCTTTCCCAAAACACGCTATGAAATGTTTCATATTAAAACAATTTTTATCTCGAAAAGGAAGCAAAAACGAGCAAAATTGTATTGAACTTTTTTGTTTGAAATATCTCAAAGAATAACCTCCTGAAGTTAATGACACTACATACGGTTCACCTTGTACTGCAAGTAACCTGGCATCGTATACACAAGAGGATCTACATATCTAGTGGAATCTATAGAATTAGACCCGAATTTGTTTTGTTTACTTTTATATTACTTCTGGCTAATTTTATGTGCTAAATTAGTGGCAAGTAGCCCCACTGTCAGTAATAAGATTAAGTAGAGTTTAATGAGATACATTTGTGACAACTGTTTCACGCAAAAATGACACAAGTGAACGTCAGGTCCATTTGCCCTCTGTCCCTTAGAAAACAAGGATGGAAGCTGAGCAAAGTGTTCTGGATAAAGTCGAGAAAAGAGGACCGAAATTATATGGATGTCTTCTAAGAATGAATAATAAAAATTGGCCAAATATAATCTATTAATTGGTAGCCTACCATCAGGTTCACATGGAAATTCTGGAAAAGAGAGACATTGGCATTTGGGGATGAGAAAAACACAATACATCAGTAATACCTTATTACTGGTACCTCTCAAGATTTGATACATTTTTACTCAGGTATTTATTTATGACAGAACACAGGCGGAAATGTCAAAATAAAAAGGTATCATGTTTCATGTATAGTACTGAGAAAGAAATCAGTATCATTAACATTTTGACTGAGCTTCTGTTCAGTCAACTTCCAGAGATTCACTGCATTCTCACTTCAGGCCCCCGAATGATGACACCTTATTGCTGTTGAAATCAACATGTCACCTAGGCCTATTTAATTTTCAATTTTTTTCCATTTCACCTTGTTAGGTACTATTAGCTATTGTGCACCAATACCCATTTGGGAGGTGGGAATTATTTGTTGGAGAGTCAGACACAATATTCTCTTTATTTTCTATATTAAGGTAAAAGGATTGTAAAATGAAAGCTGATCAGAAGTGCAGATATTGTAATGTATTAAAGCAAAAGTCATGCTTGAGTTGAATAATAATATGTTACATCATGCAGTCATCTGACAAGCAGAATTTTCACCAGGTAATTTCAGCCTATGGTCATTATTAAGAAACACAACATTCCATGCAGATGTCATACCCAGTGAGCAAAATGAAGTATGTTCATCTCTTTTGCCGCTTCCACCGTGAACATCTTCACTCACGCTAATTCCTTGTACCATTTCATAAAGTTGTCGTGCTTTGACGTAGGTTGTGTCCTTAACTAAGAAAAAGAAGTCAAATTCATCCAAAAAATTGTCTGTAATGTACTTCAGCATGTGAAAGGGCTTTAATATCTGTCTTGTGTCAGTGAAGCCCACAATGCCTCCAGGCATTGAAATATTCAGTTTTCTAGGTCCAGGCGCATCAATGAAAAACATTACTTTGTCTACAAGATGTGCAATGGTTCTATTCAATGCGACACCACGACTGGATACATCATGTTGCGATGATAAAACACCAATGAACAACTTTTCACGTATGCCTAGTTCTGTTGAATAGTATCTTGGTCTGTTGAGGAGGTTTGGAGTCTTTTGAGCCTTTTTAGGTTTGCCTGCTAGGTTGATTCTCGGTTCATATTCATCTCCATGTATTTCAGAATCGCTACTTAATGAACGGCTTCGAGACAGATGGTCACTTGCATAGCCCTCTCCATTATCATTGAAGAGGCAATCATTTTCTAAAATAGGCGTGAGAATTAAACCTGCCAGGACTCCCAAACTTAGGCCTATCAGGAAATACTTATTCTGTCTGCAAAGTGTACCAATGAAAGGAAACATTTTTATAATGACAGGGGAAGAACCCCCCACATTTTATTTCAAACCTATGCGTCCATTATGGCCACCTCACTGTATAATCACTTTTAATATTATGGATAATAATCCTTTCATTGACGTTAACCACATATCCATAACCTATTACATAATTTTTCTATTATGCTCGACTGCAGAATGTTCCCACGATGCCAAATGTGCCACTTGCAGAAATACTTTTTCGCCATCTATGAATGTGTGACAATGCAATATTACCGGCTTCAGTGACTTGGTGGCATGCTACTGCAACTCGACTCGCATTCATTTGGCTAAGCTCGTTGCCGAGTATAGGCGCTGTGTGATCCAGCAGGCAGTGGCTGTAATAAATGTTTTTACAATGTATGATACCTGTCATTCTGTGTTTCCGGCGTGCCATCTGTCGATTTAATATTGAGAATTTAGACCGCCATCTAATGGAAGAAACGTAAACTAAAATTGTTGTGGAGTGATGTAGTTCAAGTAGTTCTGTTTATTTTTCGTTGTATGTTTATAGTGTTGGGCCCAGTACTTGTGTCACAGTGACGTATATTATTAACATTTGTCACGGTGGAAAATAAGTAAATATGTAATATGCATGTCAACTGACGTTTGGCGGGATCACGTGACTCCCTCCAAACAGAAATCGAGGTTGTGTTTGGGTCGACCTCTGTGGTTTAGAAAAACGGGCTCGTGGCTTTTAGGGGCCAATTGGCCAAATGGGATAAACAATAATTAGAGCTTGAACTAGCTCGTTACAAGGTAACTGATTTTGACAGATAATAAATGAAATAAAACTTGGTACACCCTAAGGCTTGTCAACATGAAAATAATAAGCAATTCACACCTGCTGTAATAGGGGTCATCGAAAGCACAAAATAGGCTGTGGATTCCAATATGGCTGGCTTATTTTCTAACGCGTCAGGTTTTTTTCAGCTAAAACTTTATTTTGCGGTATTTTGTAAATATTTACTTCTTTTGTTGTGTGTGTATTCAGTTCACTGTGTTTAATTTTATGTATGCAACATTGCGACCGCTATTTCATGTGCCTGTGTACTATTGACGTCCTCAGCAGAAAAGGTAAACACCACAGCTGTTGTTGGTGTTTACTGATAGAAGGCAAATGTTTTGACGTGTTTTTCACACCTACTTGCTTGGTTTCTGCATATAAAACAATGAACTGCAGTTTAAGGAAGAATTATATGATAATATTTTTGAACTGTCATTTCTAAATCAGTCTTATTTTGTTTAATAGCATTTATGGCCAAGTGTTGAGTGACTAACTTACAAGATGCATCGACCAAGAAGACTCAAGATCACAGATCTAAATCCACATCTGATATGTGTCCTGTGTGGAGGTTATTACGTCGATGCCACAACAATCATTGAATGCTTACATTCATGTAAGGATATTATAGTTTTACACTTCGTATCTATGAAATGTCAGTTTGATGAAGGTTCAGTTTCATTGTAAAAATGCATTTTATATTATGTTCATGTCATGTTTTGGATGGTACTGCGCCGTTTTCAGTACAAATATTTTATTTTAAAGCGTTTCTGTGGTAACCTAGTTTAGAATTGAAGGAAGAAAATTTACATGTCAAAGTTTATAGGTTATTGAGGAAGGAAGACAATTGTGTTTCTTAAAATTTGACGTAAGCCTATGTGTTAATGACATAATGTAGATATTGCCTTAAAGTTGAGTAGTTTTATGACATTAAGACGGACCGAAACGCATGTGGTCTACATTATGGCATTAATAACACAAGTGGATATGATGTTTAGTTACGTCACTTCGCTAGTATCCGAAATTCATATTTATTTACTTAAATGGCATATGGGTTTGTCATATGTGTCGCATACCTTATTAATGGTAGTATCTGATCATGGAGATAGTGTTGCACTATGTTTTACCTTCCTCCAGCGTGTATTTTCGTAAATATTGCAAGTTAAAGGTTAGATTAGGGACAGGAGACGAGACCAAGGAAAGACAAGGTTAGAGTGAGCTAAATGAAAGATAGTTAAGTGACACGAGGCCGAGGAAAATGACAGAATTAGAGTGGGTTAGATGAGGGGATAGCTAAGTGATAGGAGACTACTATGACAAGGTTAAACGAGAGGATAGTATATTTGGGTGCTGCTAAAGTTAGGTATACAAATTGTCAATGTACTTTTCGTTTAAAGAAACAAAATTTATGAGGGGATAATGCCAAATTAGTTTGCTGGCTGCCATACCTAGTTATTTGTACTGAAGTCGAATTTTACCTTTTATAATACAACTTATAAGTTCATCACTGCCGATTTCGAAACTTCGGATCCGTAAGGATTTGAACACGCGGTATTTGTATTTATTAACTGATTGCTAACAGGCTGTCTGATCTCATTTGAAGGGTACACGGGAATAACGATCAAGGTCCATTTTAAAAAGTTTCGAGAAAAACTAATTTTAAAGTTTAAGTACATAATACTTTATGTGTGTATTTAATAGAAATTGACATAGTGGAATGTCAAGAACGATTATTTCTTATTACTAGCTAGACCACATGATAGTACTTCCTTTCCACTATAAGATGGCATTATTAACTCAATTTCGAATTTTGATGGACCTTGATAGTTTTTCCCGTGTACCCTTCATTTGTAGTAGTTATTTTAGAACTGCAGCAGGTAAACACTGAGACACCGCCTGCTTGAACGCATTTGATGGCTGCTCATAAGACCATTCTAACAATACTTTCGCTAAGATAGTAGGTGGCAGCACCAAATATACTATGTTCATCTGTATGTCTGCTCCAAACTATGAAAAAAAACTGTTCTATCTATTTTATGCTAGTGTGACATATCGATAACCACCAGAGTAGTTCAGTCACCTAAGATGCTTGTCTGCTGTTCTGGAGTTGCACTCGGGCTCGATTCCCGCTTGGACTGATTGCCTGGTTGGGTTTTTTTCCGAGGTTTTCCTCAACAGAAAGGGGAATGTTAGGTAATCTTTGGCAAATCCTCGGCTTCACCCCGCCACATACTATCTTGCTAACACTAATTCCATAGACGCTAAAGACCTAGTAGCTGATGTAGCGTCGTTAAATAATCAAGTGAAAGAAATACATATTGATGTGTGTTAGGAATAATAACCATCAGAAACTTGTGTCAGAAACTCTTGTTGATAAATTCATTCATGAAACTTCTACTTAGTACTGTAGGGAAGTTCCACACAGAAAAAGTTTTCCGGTTTTCTTGTTCTTTCAAGAGCAAAGAATATAATGGATTAACGAAGAGGAAGAAGAAGCTATTAGAGTCGCAGAACAAAGTAATATTTTAATCACATTCTACAAACATAAAGCATAGGAAATATATCCACAGGCGATTTCATTAGCTGTTAGGAGCTGCCATCTAGCGACAATTTTTTTTTCTCTTCATGTTATATGTTTGACCATTGAATGAGGAGTCAGTATAAGCAGCCATTGGATGCATGGATGTTTTTGAGGAGGCAGTGCATTGAGACTTTTGAGTTTAGTAAATTCATTCATCTGTCACTCTCCATTGTATTTGTTAAGACAGCTATGGAATTTAGTCTTGCATATCAGGCCAAAATATGTTTTTTAGCTTATATTGAAATGAAAATAGTTAGTTTATTGGAAAACATATTTTATATGATGTAGGCCTAGCCTTAGAATATTGTATTAGGAGTGTTAGCAACATAAGCTGTTTCTTCTTATAGTTTTTGCGCCAGAGAGAATTAAGATATGCTTTCAGTTTTTTATTTTTCCGACAAATTAGCTATACACGCATTCTGGTAAACAATTTATTATATTGTTATGTAGCAGTTGCTTTTCAGGTTAATTTATGCTCTTTTACGTAAATCATTTACAGTTATAATTAGAGCTCGGATTTCCAAGCAAATGCATGTTTTTATAAGCTTGTTACAGTTCTCAAACTTTGCAAATATTTGTTTTATGACTTATCAATTCCAAATAACCGCACTTTTTCCATGCATGTTTCCATGTTTTGGCTTTTCTGGGAGTAAATTCATGCATAACGCATATTTTGAAGATTTTAGATTTAATAGGTCATATTTAGACTTCTGTATTGCGTATTACGTCCTTTTCTTCTGACTTTAGTGCATATACATATTATAATGCTAGCTTGCATAATAGTGCCTTTTATGAATATTGCTTCATAGAATCTGGTATTTACACGTTATTTGTCTATTGAAAGAAAAAAAATAAATTTAAACAACTGATAATATGTTGTTGTTGTTTTCTAATGCCAGGCGTTTGACAATAAAGTCATTTGACCTCTTGCACTCCAATATTTTTCAAAGATATTATCATGACCAGCCACTGAAGCACAGATTTTGAGATGTTCCGAATCCATTTCTTGGTTTGAGTTGCACAATGGACAGTTAGGGGACTGATATATTCCAATTCTGCGCAGGTGTTTGGCCAAACAATCATGGCCTGTTGCCAATCTAAATGCAGCTACAGACGATTTTCGTGGTAAATCGGGAATTAACTGTGGATTTTGATGCAGAGAGTTCCATTTTTTCCCATGGGATTGTGTTATCAAATTTTGTTTGTTGAAGTCTAAGTATGTAGATTTAATAAATCTTTTCACAGAGTAATATGTAGATTTAGTAACAGGTCTGTAAGTAGCAGTGCTGCCCTTCTTTGCTAAAGCATCTGCATTCTCTTTTCCCAGGATTCCACAATGGGATGGTATCCATTGGAATACAATTATTTTATTGCGTGATATTAATTGAGAAAGCATTTTATTTATTTCTGCTGTTTGAGATGAAGGTGTGTGTTTAGAGACTATTGAAGAATAGCTGCTTTGGAGTCTGACAATATAACTACATTCTTAAATTTATTGATGTGGCATAGAAGATTCCTGAGACTTTCACTTATTGCAATGATTTCACCATCAAAACTTGTTGTTCCATATCCAAGAGATCTATAAAGTGAGAAGAGACAGCACATAACACATGCACCGGCACCTTGTTCTCTAGAGATCAAGGATCCGTCGGTGTATAAATGAAGTCAGTTTTGTGGAGGGTACCTAATATTAATTGTCTCTAAAGACAATTGTTTCAGTATTTCAGTGTTTACTTTTGATTTCAGTATTTCTTCTGTTAAATTTAGATTATATTCTATATTTAATAGAGTTAAAGGGTTTGGTTTAATTTGTAAGTTTTCTTATAAATTCGGGATATTGATTTTCTGTTTTAATTCTTGAACAACTGATAATATGGTTTCGTGGCATCCTACCTGACAACTAGTCTTTGGACTTTCCACTAAATTTTCCCTTTGTTACACTGAAATTTTCAATCCACAACTTGCTCATTACAAGCCGGTGGTCAAAATATTGAAAGAAAGGAAGGCAGAAGCGGCATACTTGCAAACTTTTGTGTCAAATTGTGAAATGTTGTTGTAGTTCCTGTTAGAACTGCAAGAAGAGATCTTGTATCTAAGTGGATTGAGAGAAGGGGATTTCTAAAGATGGATGGTGATGTAATTTATTATGACTGTTGTAATAAATGAGTTCGATTTCCAATGGTGTCATGGTCATGCGGAAGTGCAAAAGACTTACAATTGGACTTCACCTTGTCCCAAATTTCTTCACTTAAATATGCAACTGCCACTTCTTGTGATGTCGAAAGATCATGTTCTTGTTTTCAAGAATGTGCATCAGAGCTTAAGTGAAGAAAATTTTGAGAAGTTAGCTGTAACATGTTTCAAAATAAAATCAATCAATCAATCTTCTTAATGTATCCAGCTGTTTGCTGACAACATAAAGTCCACTATAGTCCACTGTAGTCTATTCAGTTGTTGTTTTTCACGAGAAATGAGTGGTATTTTGATCGGTGTTCATTATAGATGCCTGTTGCTAGTAGCCAGAGTTGGGGTGTAGTTAATATATACTGCAGGGCTGTGTCTTCTGCAACTGGTACTGATGATTTTAATTTACTTCTTTTTCAGAATAAAATAAAAATGTAACATAATGTAGAACTCAATTTTAATAGTGCATATTTTTACTGTTTTTTCGCTTCATTGTGCATGTTTTGTCATATGAGAATGCATGCATGTTTTAAGATTTGATAGTACATGAAAATCTGGGTTCTAGTTATAATGCAATAAAATGGATCAGTAGGAACTTAACTATGTTGTTTGCACAATATATTGCAACTAATGTACTGAATATTCTCGTTTGCTTTAAATTATGTTGTTGCAGATCGTTGAAGTGAAAGATACTTCAGCATTAGATAGTCTTTGTGAATTAATTATTTTTCTTTTAATAAGATATGAAAAGCGAAGTATTTGAATGATAAATTTTCTTATTTAAAAGACATAATAGTTTTCTGATTTGTTGTTTTTAATTTTGTTTCAGTTTGCAAGGCTTGCATAGTGCGTTACCTTGAGACCAACAAGTATTGTCCAATTTGTGATGTGCAAGTACATAAGACGAGACCACTTCAGAATATACGGTCAGATCAGACATTGCAGGATATCGTCTACAAACTAGTGCCTGGCCTCTTTCAAAGTTAGTATATTGTTTGTTATTGTTTTTTTGTATAGTGAGTTGTTTCTCATTGAGAAATAAAGCTGGGTAGGTTGTGCAGAGTGGGATCAGGCATGTAAGATGAAATGGGATTTAAGAAGATTTTTAGATGACGAATTAATTCATTGCAACGAAATTTTGCTACACCTGAACCGTCATGGAAGCACCACCTACTATTTTCATTGTGTATTCTATATACTTAAGACCACCTACTATATTTTACGTTACTTTTGTTTAGAGAGAGTGAGAGAGAGACTGGCATTATATGGCAGTATAATGGCAGTTGACACTAGACATATACGTCAACATATATGCCAAACTGGAGTCAGGCCACAAAGGGAAACACTGAAGGAGGAAGATTCGATCCGGTGCTGTGGATTGAATTCGGCATAGCTCAGTGGTCAGAGCGCTTGGTACGTGGAACCAAGGACCCGGGTTTGATCCCTGGTGCCGGAGCGAATTTTTCTCCTCAAATATTAATGGAAAATAATTATCAGGACAGGATGCAGTGGTATTATATTATAAACTCAGCAACCATGGTCTTTCATAGCTTATAAGGCTTTATAATAATAATAATAATAATAATAATAGTTGGTGATCCTAGGGAAATATGACATGTATATTTGAATTTGCAAGCTCGTGAAATTGTTAATTTTTCCTTGTAGATGAGATGCGTTGCAGACGAGAGTATTATGCCAAGCATACAGAGGCACGACCGACAAGCCTTATGGATCAGGGTGAAGTTACTGAGCAATCACATATCTATACTCCTGATGAAGCCTTCAGCTTGTCTCTCGAATATTACAATTCCAACAAATCTGGTGAAGAGGTAATTATTTTATGCTTCATATACAGATTAATATTTTGTCTTGTATACCGTGCGTTTTTTTTAAAGCAAGACGTAAAGCGCTGCAGCAAGACCATTCTTTTATTACATTTGCTTCACCGTCGCTGTAGCAAGCGTGCAGCAAATCAAAACTTCGCTTTACGAGTTTGCTGCATGATCCATCATGGCAGAATGTGTGTTTTGGTCTTTTGCAACGTTTATTATTGTCAAAATCGATTAGTAATAATAATTCCATGTCATTATCATGGAAGTCGAAACTATTTAACATGTTTGGTTCTTTTATGGTTAAATTTATTACGGCAGAAATAGAAGCCAATATTAATTGTCCACCATTTTGCAGTCAGTTGACCTACTTACGTTTTTTTTCGACCCTCATTTTGCTGCAGCAAAGGCATGAAGCGCTTTAAAAAAAACGCACGGTTATTTATATTAGAGTGCTACAATATTGAAGATCATCATCTGTCCTCATTATTGTTAAGACTATGAACCGACGAGACTCCTTGGTTATTCAATCAGTATGGTAAAGGGCCAGCACTTAATATCGCAGAGAACAAACATATAACAATAGATGTACACCCAGTCCCAATGGTAGAGAAAAAAATGTTCATTACTCTACCAGGAATTGAAGTTAAAATTCTATACAGAAATTATAAGATATTTTATTTCTAGATTATGTAATTTTAATAATTCTGTGGTTCCAAGACAAAATGTGATATGCCAATTTTTGGCTAAAATGACATTTTGCAATATGTTACGCATCCTGATGGTATCTTTATTGTGGCTGAAGACGACATGCTTATTTCTGTTATTTTTCTCTCTAACCTGTTATGAGTCCACACCTGTGGAGTAACGGTCAGCGCGTCTGGCTACAAAACCAGGTGGACCGGGTTGGAATCCCGGTCGAAGTTTTTTCCGGGGTTTTCCCTCAACCCAATACGAGCAAATGCTGGGTAACTTTCGGTGCTGGACCCCGGACTCATTTCACTGGCATTATCTCCTTCATATCATTCAGATGCTAAATAACCTAGATGTTGATACAGCGTCGTAAAATAACCCAATAAAATAAAAAATAACCTGTTATGAAACATGATTACTATGATTTTATACAATCGTTCATACTTTAAATTCTCACTCCTGAAAAACTGCAAAAATAACATCATATTTTGTCTTGGAGCCACAGAATTTCACTCCTACTGTCGGCCGTGATGCTGATATTTATAGGGGGAAGGAGAAATATATCGACAGCTGTGGAAACTGCTTGCAAGTTATGAAGCATTGCGTATCACATTTCTGCCACATCTTGGTTCATTTTGTTGTTAGAATGGTGATGTATACAGAAATATTATCTGATGATGAAGTGTAAGCAGCAGTTTGCTTATCAAGTACTTTAATTATGTATAAAATAGGGAACGAAACATCTAACTACAAAAAGAGGAAGATGGTTGGAACAAAATAAGGAAAAATGTAGAATTACACACTTGTTTTTTTTTCCACTTCCCCCTTCTCTATTTCTCCCCCTTTCTTCCTCTTTCATCTCTCCTTCTCTGTCTTTCCCTTCCATCTGTCGCATTCTGTCCCTTCTTCCATCTTCCCTCCCTCTCTTTCTCATTCTCCCTCCTTCCCCTTCCCCCTCACCCCTCCATTTCTTTCGCTCTCCCTTCCTCTTCTCTATCTCTTCCTCTCTCCTTTCCACTCTCTTCCTGAATCTCTCCTTCCCTACCTCTCCCTTTCTCTCCCTCCCCTTCTCTCTTCTGTCTGTTTTCTCATTATGTTGTTGTTGTTTTCTAATGCCAGGCGTTTGACAATAAAGTCATTTGACCTCTTGCACTCCAATATTTTTCAAAGATATTATCATGGTCAGCCACTGAAGCACAGATTTTGAGGTGTTCCGAATCCATTTCTTGGTTTGAGTTGCACAATGGGCAGTTAGGGGACTGATATATTCCAATTCTATGCAGGTGTTTGGCCAAACAATCATGGCCTGTTGCCAATCTAAATGCAGCTACAGACGATTTTCGTGGTAAATCGGGAATTAACTGTGGACTATGATACAGAGAGATCTATTTTTTCCCTTGAGATTGTGTTATCAAATTTTGTTTGTTGAAGTCTAAGTATGTAGATTTAATAAATCTTTTCACAGAGTAATATGTAGATTTAGTAACAGGTCTGTAAGTAGCAGTGCTGCCCTTCTTTGCTAGTGCATCCGCATTCTCTTTTCCCAGGATTCCACAATGGGATGGTATCCATTAGGTTTTCTCATTATAAGCTCTGCTGTCCTTGTATGAAATGTACAGCCTTTTGTCAATGAGCTGCTATCTTGTATTCACTTCTTACAGGATTGTCCCACAAGACGTTATCTTCGATGTCCTGCGGCTGTGACTATAGCTCATCTGCAGAAACTTATACGTGCCAAATATGGCCTCTCACCAGAACATCGTATAGATGTCATGCACATGAACGAGCCACTTAATGAAGAATATACTCTGATGGATGTGGCCTACATTTACAGGTGGAGAAGGGTATGTATTAACAAAATGCTACTGACTATGATGCCTATACACACCCTCTCAGATACTTACAGGGAGGGATTTGTGTATGATATGGTGACCAGACGTCCCTTTTTAAGGGAATTGTCCCTTTTTTCAGCCTCTTGTCCCCAGTCCCAAGAAATGTATGCTCTGGACGCCAATGTCCCGTTTTTATTTTAAATGGCATTCCTTTTCCCTAAATTGTTAAAATATTCTTTTTTCTATAATTTTATTTAATAATTAGGTAAAACATTGATTAATTCTATACTATTTTCATCAGATGTCACCATAATGAATCCAATTCAATTAATCCAGACTTTTGCAATATAAAACATTGTCAACAGTGACTTAAGCCAAGTATCCATGCCACTCTGTTATGTACTTGCATAATTATTGTAGCCTAGTTATTGTAAACAATGTAGTACCTGTATTTATTACTTTAAAATAAATAAAACCGGACCTTATTGCTCACTGACATTATATAAACAGAAGTGATAATGTTTAGATAAAATGTTGATTCATGTTAACTTTAATAAGTGTTCCGTTTTTTTCATTTTGGAAATCTGGTCCCTAGTGTATAAAGGATGCTAGACGAGGGAAAGGGAGAGAGATGTGTTTTGCAGGGTTTCACTTGAAGTTGTCAACTTATAGCTGTCCAAAGACAGGTTTGAACCTCATATGTGACACCAAGAAGGTATCAATCATGAGGCAACTATATCAGGAGATAATGGGGTAGAGTGGCCAGTTCCTTTCCCTATTGATTGCTTTACTTTTTTTTTTTACTTCGTTATTTAATGACGCTGTATCAACGACGAGATTATTTAGCGTTGATGAAATTGGTGATAGTGAGATGATATTTGGCGAGATGAGGCCGAGGATTCGCCATAGATTACCTGACATTTGCCTTACGGTTGGGGAGAACCTCGGAAAAACCCAACCAGGTAATCAGCCCAAGTGAAAATCGAACCCATGCCCAAATGAAACTCCAGGTTGACAGGCCTTAGCTGACTGAGCTATGCCGGTGGTCTCGATTGCTTTATTATTATTATTATTATTTTTATTATTATATTCACCAAAGAAACTAGTTGAACTTGGCAATTGTTTTCATTCATTCATCTATTCGTTATTGATTATAAAATTTTACTTATGTCACGATCTTGAATTAGAGAAATGTGTATTGAGTGTTGTGTTCTGATTTCAGAAAGGACCACTTCACTTGAGTTACCGGATCTTTGAATGTTGTCACTTGAGCAACAAGAGGATGAAACTGGATCACAGCCCTATCCTCACTGCTGCCACAGTCACGTCTATCAAAGAAGAAAATCAAGCAGTGGTGAAAGCTGAACCAATGGAAGTTGATAATATCGGAACTGCTCTCGACACAAAGCAAGAGAAGGTGGAGAGTGCACAGATCGTGAAGGGCACAGCTTCTAAGGAAGAGAACAACAACACTGGCACTGAGTCATGGAAAGAAGTGCAGATCCAAATCAGCGAGAATGGCGTTATGAGTGTCACAGACATTACCACACCCCCAGTAATTGAGAATAACAATAACACAGTGACGAACTGTATACCAGTGCCAGTCGAGTGCTCGAAGCTGTCGTTGCTTCCATGTGGCAATGAGGAGAAGGCCAAATTCTCAGAAGCAGCTCAGAAACAAGCCAAGCATAACATTCTATCGAAAGATGTTGAACATTGTAAGCCAAACGCAATGGAAGATGTGCCAAGAACGCCAACAACAACTACACTAGCAGCAACTACTGCGTCAACTCAGATGTCTTCAACTGTGACAAGTTCAGCTGTTACAGTGTCATCGGCAGTGAAGACGACTGGTGCATCTAAGAAGCAGGACTCTGTGAAGACAGCATCCGCACCTGCTGTTGAGAGTTCTGTCAGGCAGTCGACAGCAGAAACTGTTGTATCTAAATCTACAGACACAAGTCTTTCCGTGAATAAAAATGATCTCCTGTCCCCGGTTCCCATAACCTGTGCTCCACCCACCAGCACACATGCAGTGTCCTCTGTTGTGTCATCAAGTACCGTCTCCACTGTAACGTCATCACAACAAAAGAATGACTTGACCACATTTTCAAAGAGGTCGACAGAGAACAATAATAAGAACATAAAGCCTGGGCCTTTATTACCTGAAACTCAGAATTCAGGGGTTGTAACACCACACCATAAAACTCCACAGATTACACAGTCACAACCATTGGCATTAAAAGTTGGTCAAACATCATTGCCCACCAGTGGTAAGGAGATGAATAAACTGAAAGATAGTGCCAGTAATGTAGCAAAGAGAGATGCACCCAAGATGGCAGTCGTTGCACCTACTCAATCGATGGTGACGAATCCTGCAGCTAGTAAGAAGCCTCTAAATTCGAGCAGTAGCTCTTCTCCGATTGGTTACAAGACACTTAAAACACCACCTAAAAGTTGGAATCAGAGTATTACGAGGTTGAGTTTCTTGTCATCTACCAAAAATCATACGTACATGGCAAACACATCAGGGACATCATGTGAAGGACGCAGACCAGGTGACGTAGCTAGTAAAGGAGTGGATAATCCCACTGGGGTCGGTTCAAGCAGTAAACCTGCAGGCAATATAAACAGTACAATTCCAGCGAAACCAAATAGATTTTTTAAAATGCGAAATATGCCACGATACTTGGGAAATCCTGCTTCTGGTGTAAAACCAATGTACCAGGTCGCGTCTATAAACAAGCAGGATCTGGTATCGCAGGCAACAAGTCAGGCATCGGCTTCAAAGCCAATGTACCAAGTAGCATCTGTTACAAGCCAACAAAATCCTCTTCCAGCTCACAGCTCTACTAGCAATTTGAAACCTTTTCATGTCGCTGGCTCGGGTGGGTGTAACAGCATATCATCATCCTCTGTGACACACACAACTAGTTCAAAGCCAGTTGTGGCTAGCTACCACATGGGGAGCCAACAGCAGAGCGGTAGGATGGATGCTGGTATTCCTCACTCATGTGTATCACCATCAGGTGTAAAGCAGTTGTCACAAAGTACAAATCAACATCATAACAGTATTTCAACACCGACTCCATCAGATATGAAACCTATTTCTTCCGGTGTTTCAGGCTCATGTCAGCCACACTACAGTAAAATTCAAGATCCTGGAACTGTTCCCATAACAACTCTCGCTTCTTCCTCGGCCAAGTCTATGCCTTCCACAAGTTCTGTCCACTCTGGTGGTTCAACTCCTTCAACAGCGTCTGCTGCTTCTTCTTTATCTTCTTCTTCCAGTGGAAAGTCCAGAGGAGGTAGTGTTAATAAGCAGGACCCTGGGGCAGCGCACATGTCAGGAATCAAACCTGCTCACCAGGCGGGATCTGTCACAGCAAACAAGCAAGATTCTCTGACTCCTCCAGTGTCGAAACATGGTGTAACTCTGATGAAAATTGACCCTAAGACATTAAGTCCCCTTGTGGGTACGACTTCTTCTCCGGGAACACCGCCGTTGCCTCATTCTCCCTCTCCTCAATCATCCCCCAATCCTTCCTCTTCCATGACACCACAGAACCTCAAAACACACCCTCAACCTTACCCCCTTCCAGCTCACGCCAACTCGAGTAGAGGCACCGGATCTCCAAACAATCCACTGGGGTCGCCTTTTCTTCCAAATCTTCTGTATTCAAGCTTTTCTTTTCCTGGTATGGGTGTGGGTGTCGGCAATCGAATGGGGTCTGGCCCACCCCCTCTGGTCCGTGCTGGGAGTGGAATGAGTCTTGGAGCATTTCACCCCTTACCACCTTCCATTAACATGCTATTCAATCCTCATCACCGCACTCACACCCACAACTCTGCAGCGAGTCCCGGCCCGCAGTCCACTGTGGTGCCTCCGCCAGCAGTGCAGAGGATACCGGCCTCCAACACACAGCACAAGAACAGTTCCAGCACTAACAGTGCTGCCGGCTGTAACAGTGCTAGTACTCCAGCTCCCAGCAAGCTTCCTGCTAACACACCGGGGCAAACATCTTCACACCAGAGGACTCCACCTCCGTCACATCACGGCCCTTCGATCAATCAGCAGCTGAAGTCACACCCGTCGTCGTTATCCAACCAGAACTCCACAAGTCCAGCACCATCGTTGCAGGCAGCGATGGGAGGCAGTCACCAGAAACCGGCGGAAGGGAAACTGCAGCAGAAGACAGTGGCGGAAGGTGGCACAAGAACTGTTAATGGAGAACAGAGTATGGGGGAAGTCTCGGGGAAGAAATCGGACAACGGAACTGTGAGTGGAAACACAGCCGAGGGTGGGAACGGAGGTAAGGACACTAGGGAACAGGGTAGTAGTAATAGTAAGGCCAGTAGTTGCAGTGGTGGTGGAGGGGTTGTGGCAGAACAGGGTAACGCTAGTGTAAATAACTCCTTAAACTCAAAGAACAAGGCCTCTGTGAGTGGCGGTGAAAATGGACAGCGATCGTCTATGGGGAAAAGGGAAGTGGCGGATGTAACGCAGAATCAAACAAAACTGAAGCAGGATTCAAGAGAAACGGGTAGTAATAAAGGAAATGATAGTGGAGAAGCATTAGAAATGAAAAAGCAGCTGGAAAAAACATGAAATATTGCTATGTTGCATCTAATTATTTTTATCGATTCTAATTATAATTACGGTATTTAAGAAAAAGGTCTGTTTTAACTCAATATTGCATAAATATAACACAGTTATTATTATATATTGCCTTCCACATAACTGAACGGCCTGTTGCACCAAAGCCGACTATAATTTATTCACAAATAGAAGATAAATGAACTCTTGCAGATTTTAAATAATCAGGTATATTACTGAGTACACCTGTCTGTGTGCATTGTTGAAGTGTGGAGCAGGTTTGGTGCATCCGGCCCTCAGTACAGTGAATCTACACATTGTTAGAGGATAACCCTCCATGGTAGTTGACGATCAAGTGCAATTCAAATTGCTGTTGCCATTTGGGGTGTGTGATGATAAAGAAACCCTAGTCTGTATATAATTGAAACGTCAGGGGCATTCACATTTGAGATAATGTAACATCAGTTTTTTTAATACTCATGTGGTTAAAGTATATTTTGGAATTGTTAATGTTGATAATGTTTATTAGAGTTGAGAGAATTTCTTGTTTTAGTATATACTCATTGTTTCGTTATGAGTGGGCATGCTTTCCCTCTCTTCCCCCCTTCCCGCGGTTTGAATGTGATGATGATTTCCAGTAACCCGGATCTTGGTAGTTACACCATTTTCCTCCTTGCTTCCCAGTATGGGAAACCTATAGGCCAACTTCCCAAAGGTTTGAAAGTAATATGCACAGTTTTGCCCAGAAGCACATCTGGAAATATCTAATTTGTTGTAAATCACTGTCTTTTACATTAACAGCTGTTGGTACAGTCTACTGTATATAAACACAAAATAGTCATTATATATGGGCAGAATGGAAAGAATACTGTATCATCATTAAGAAATGCTTACACTTTACGAATCTGGTTTTATACATCATAGGATAAAATCATGGTCATCTTACTTCATATTGTTCCAATACTGTTGTTTTCATTCATGAACAATATCTTAACCATTTAATAATAATAATGAACTGCGCGTAATGTGCAAATAAAAGTTTTTTTATATACATCTTCGTTACACAACTTTTAACACTATATCACTTCGGAATATAAAGTATATATATATATGCTTTATACTTACAGCAGACCTCACTGTTCGTCATTCATTCATATGAAGCCAATTTTGTAGTGCAATTTACCGCACTGTATGAGGTGACTGATATAGTTCTCATGCTCTACCATGTTAAGTGATATCTATCACAGAGGCCAGAGACTGCAGATACATTGTTCATCTGGAGTGTGATGTCACTTCACCACACACAGCGTATTCCGAATCTCACCGGCCCAGTGGCATCAAAGACGTCACGCTGCAGCGAAATAAAAAACAAAACTGCTGGAAGGATCGATGGCTGTCATGGCGACTGTACAACTTGTTGTCTGTGCTACGCTAGCAAAATTTTGCGAAATTTTCGTACTCCCATCTCGTTCAAAGAGAAGATAGCATAAACAATTTATTTCTTGAACCGGTAGTAATAACGGGTCCATTGACATGTTCGCTCATAAGCCATTAACATATTGTTTTTTTACGTTGTGCTCATTACAAACAATATAGCAGAGCACACCGCCATGACACAACAGTGCACGATGTCATTCGTCTGCTAATTCCCGCCCTATACAAGAACCAATCAGATTCACTGATGGAGACTGCCACCACCTCTGCAAGTTGATGGCACTGGTGCGACACCGGTGGAGCATCAATGATGTCATCGGTGGAATTCGGAACACCTTAATGCCATCAGATTGCTCACCAGTGAGATTTGGAATACGCTCACAGATATTGAGGTGGAAGTCATTCTCTGCAAATCAGATAACAATGTGTATCATATCGTATCCAGCCTACCATTTGTGAATAACACTTTGAACATCACTTAGAGTAAAAAAAAAGTGATTTTATGAAGTTAAAAAATTAATAAATTTTTGCACAAGTTATTGTATTTACTGCCTGGCACCTTTTACCTTCAATTTAGTGCTAGTGTTCTTTTTCCAGTGGTCAGTGGGTGGTCAGTGGATGATTTGATCTTGTCCTGAAATTCTCAGAGTCATACTTTCTCAATTACTGGTCTGAGTTCTTTGAGATTAAAGATCAGTTCTCACAGACTGAGCAAGTTGTGTAGTTTTGTTAAATGAACTTTATATAATTATGTAGTTCTTACTCATGGCTTCCCTGGGTAGTGTATAGGAATTATTGATTTTAATTAAAGAAAATATTGATGTACACTGTGAGGTGTGAATAGTGAAACTGCAGATGACTACATTGAGTTTAAAATAATTTGACACACATTACAGTAATTATATATTATCGGTTGGTTTAAGCACCAGGTAAAAGGTTCATTGCTCTTTTGGTTGGTGATACTTATGAGGTTAAGAAACTAAAATTCATTTCTTCCACATATTAATAAAAGTGAATCGTAAAAAAAAGGTGTCTTGTCTAGGTAACTAAGCACAATAAATGAGATATTTTATAAATACTTCATTTGCGGTATTTTTATGAAGACTTCATATACAGGGTGTATCAAGAATACGTGTACAAACTTCAGGCATGGGTTCCTTACACCAAAAGAAGGAAAAAAGTTCATATGAACATATGTCCCATAATCCTTTGTTTCCCCGTTAGGAACTGTTCAACACATTGGTACACTCATAATGTGCCAACACACAAAACTCATAACCAATGCTCGAAATGTCCTCCTCTTGCTTCTAGACATGCATGCACTCGTCGAATCATGGACTGTCGCACCCTTTCAAATACTCCAGGATGATGTCGAATGATTTCGCAGGCTTCCATGACACGTCGATGAAGAGTTTCTTGATCCGGGATGTCTGCTCCATAAACCAATTGTTTAAGGTGCCCCCAAAGATAAAAATCCAAAGGATTGAGGTCGGGAGAACGTGCTGGCCATTGAACTGGTTCTCCTCTGCCTATCCATCTGTCATGGTAGACACCAGTCAGTGTATCTCGAACAAGGCGACTAAAATGTGCTGGAGCCCCATCATGCATGAACCACATGTTTTGCCTTATGTTCAGAGGCACATCTTCGTGCAGTAATTCTGGAAGAGTGTTTTGGATAAAGTCCCTGTAGATAGCACCCGTAAGACGTGCTGGTAGAACGTATGGACCTACCAGACAGTCACCTACAATTCCAGACCACTCAATAATCCTAAATTGTTGGTGATGTCTAGCCTGAAATACAGCACGAGGATTACGATCTGCCAATACGTGTTCATTGTGGAAATTGGTAATTCCATCTCTCCCAAAAGTTGCCTCGTCTGTAAACAAAATGATGAGACAAACAATGGATTGGCTATTTGTGCTAGAAACCATCAGCAGAAATTCTCCCGTGGTGGATAGTCGGCAGGCGAAAGGCCCTGCACACGTTGCATATGATACGGATACAAGAGCTGCTCCATGCTGTACTGTGTGATATACCAGTTGCCACAGCCAATTGTCTTGTACTGATACCTGGATCGTCTTCGACACAGTGTAAAATGTCTTCTTCGAGGTTCAGCGTACGAAGAACTCTTGGTCTTCCTCGATCACCAGTCTGTGGTGCAACGGTTCCTGTCTCAGCAATGCGACGATACACAGCAACAAAGGTTTGATGATTCAGTTGTCTTCGGTCTGGAAACGCCATCTGATACAGCCGTACAGCCTCGCGTCCATTACCATTCGCGCGACCATACATAAAAATGATGTCAACCTGCTCACGAAATGAATATCGTCCTGCCATGGTTGAACGAAACACGTTAACTCACTCCACGTTCACAATTGCAATGTTGAAGACAGACTAATGACAAATGACACATGTAAACAAGTATCCATGGCAACACTTCGCCATCTGCAGTCCATTTCTGATACGAGTCACAGCCTTCTATGAATGAGTGCATAAAGAAATGAAGTTTTGAGGTTGGACCTCGAAGGCCGTTGAACACAAACTTTTAGTAATAAATGAATAACGGGGAAACAAAGGATTATGGGACATATGTTCATATGAACTTTTTTCCTTCTTTTGGTGTAAGGAACCCATGCCTGAAGTTTGTACACGTATTTTTGATACACCCTGTATAAAATGTCGAGGGACTGAAGAAAAAATGCATATTACATGAGATAGTATAATAAACTGAAGCATCTTGCTGAAGTTTCGGTGTATTATATTTTTATATAATGATTGAAGTTTTTTTACTATTGATGAATCTTTTAGAATTCGAAATTAATTTAATCCAGTAATCTGGTTGAATATTGACCTGTTCTTCTCTCTGTTAGATTCTTTCAGTTGCTTTGGGACTGTGTAATCAGACTGAGCTACTTTTACCTTCTGCCCACATTCTAATTCTAGAGAATTTTACTCTTTGACTTGCAGTTGAGTTTGCCTGTCAATGACATAATAAGACTCAATCAAGGAATGGTTGTGTCTAAAAATCCATAAACTTTATCTGTGCTGAATGTATAGATTTATTTAGATACCTTAATCCACAAATTGAGATATTTCGGTGCAGAATTACAAGCGATAGTGTAGAGTATGCAAACATTTTGTTATTAAAAAATGTACAATATGAGAAGACATTACGACACAAAACATGAAATAAACCACTCGATCAGGTGTGATTTATATAATACATAGTCAATTAAGAGTTGAAATTCCTCTCTGCTGTGACCATTGCATGTCACCTGTTAAATTAATTTTTAACTTCACAAATCGCTTTTTCTCACAAGTAATTTTCAAAATGTTGTGTTCACAAACAGTCCAGAATATCAATTCAAGATTTTCAGGCATAATTGGTACAAACTCGGTAGAACTGTCTTCAGCATTAAAATTTTATGCCTAAGGAAGTAAAATGTCGTCTTATAGTATGTACCTGGTATGTCACTGTAGTTGTAATAACGATGCAGATATCTTTTTTTTATTATTATTATTTTGTCATTTACAAAGAGTAGACTGTTTGATGCATGTCATCAACAGTATACTCATTGGAGACATCACACTGATTCTTATTTGATTGTGTATTCATTTGAGATGAAATATTTGTAGTTCTGAGACAGAGTTATAATAATAATAATAACAACAATATAATGCTATTCTGGAGGAACAACAACATAAGTGCAACATAGAATGTTTTTCAGGAGAAGTGAAAAACAAAATCTTATTTCCTGTAAATAATAGCCTAGATATAAAAAAAATATATATGACAATCGAAATAAAGAAAAATATTATGATTTTTGGTTACTTTTAAATTGTAGTAGTCAGATAGAGGTGTTTTTTAATATTCATCCCAATTTTACAGTTGCATCATTTTTCTTCCATAACAGCGATATTATCAGTATATATATTTTTTTAGTTGCAAATAAGCCCATTTAGGACTATGCAAAGTACTTAAAGGCTTTTCTTTGCCTTTCCTTTTGCACATAGTTGTCTCATTCTTTGGCTGTGTGCTTCTCTATCTTCAGTCCATGTTCTTTCACTCTTTTTCTTCGGTTTTTAATCTTTGCCATCTTGCCATTTAAGATGTCTTTAGTGTCATTCCTGTCAGTTTTAAGTCATTTTTTATTTCTCCAATCCATTTTATAGTATCTGTTACTATTATTTTTATCATCATCATAATTATTATTATAGAAACTGGCATTTGAATTTGACATTGACAAACTGACTTCACTCAACTTGTTTCTTAAACTACAGACTTCACTTATTATGGGAAGGATTAATTTTTGGAATTGCCAATTTAGATGATACTATGTCAGATGGAAGCTAATGATGTAAGACGAAAAATAACAAAGCTAAATTACAGTGTTGAAAGCTTGCTGAATTATTGTCAGAGAAAGTTACGATGTGTTACCTCATTAGTTAATCTACCGGCCTTCTTCACATTACTAGTAACTAGCTTAAATAGCTCTAAGCTTACTGGTAAATACTGGACAGGTATCTCGAGTTCTTTTTGTCTTATTCCCCTTTTGCCATGTCATTCTATATTTGGAATTATTAGAGGTAATAATGCCACGATAAACTTTCATATTACCGATTATAAATGTTGTTGTTTTCTAATGCCAGGCGTTTGACAATAAAGTCATTTGACCTCTTGCATTTAAAGCTGAAGAGCCGGCAAACCTACCATAATATAGGATCCCACGAACAAATCACTTACCATATAATGGGAAATATTAAAATTATTGGATGTGTGTTTCCATCAGGGCAGGGTATTGCCCACCATCAGAGTGTCACAGCATGAGCTGATGTTAAGCTGTTGGAGCCCCTTGCAAGAGGTGGAAAGAGTGCCCTCTTCTAGTTAGTAGTAAATTTATGATTTTGAGAATCATTGTCATTTTGAATGAAGTCTTTTCTAACCCATATTATCATAAATGTGCGAATTGCTGACCGTCTCATTATTAACATGGTTATTTAATTTTGAGATACGAATAGCCTACTAGTTATTGTATAAATTTATTTAAATTAAAAAAAAAAATAAGGAATTAATGTCTTTGTTAGAATATGTATAATTTTTACTTTCTCATTTGTGCAGTAAGCAGTATTCCTGGATATAATATATAAATTCAGGTTTTACGAAAAACACGTTTTACACAGTACTGATATGAAAAGAGTGGTTTTTGACTTGCTATTTCCTTCTGCCTGTTCGTCTCTGTGTATCCTTTTCTCTTCATTTCGTGTAGGAATTATAGACGTGAAATACAAAAATTTTTTCTTGAAATACCACAAGTCACAGTATGACTGTTGCTTTGAAATTTGATTGAGATCTTTATAATGGCTCAAAATTTTTGCTAATACAGTATGTCTCAGATTTCCATAGATCACAAAGGCTTTGAGTGTTTTCATTTCCTTGAACTGAATTTGTATAATTTTTTGTCCAATTGCATATAACGAGGGAATTTTTTATATTTTTGGATGAATTTATAATTTATTGTGCTTTTAAATTTTGTGTAGTACAAAGTATTATATACTAAAAAATTTGATTGAAGTACTCATATTCTGTATGAATAACTTAGATTTATTCTTCTTTTTCTGTCCCTCAACCTCTTCTTCTTTTTGCTTTCTCTTTATCTTTGGGACCTTATTTTATTTTGTATTAATGATATTTGTGTGTCTTGGTTTTAGTGTATCATATGATATACTGTCAACGCAGGCTACTTGGACCCTTAAGATGTTACTTGAACCCAGAAGAAAAAAATGTTTACTTACCATTGGAGTAACTTAGGTGAAAATATTTGTACAGATGAAAGTTTGCAGAGAGAAAAAAACCACAACTTTCGACACCAAACTGTTATTTTACATCGACGAAAACATTTTTCTTCTTCTGGGTTCAAGTAACACCTTAAGGGTCAAGGGCGAATGCTAGTCACGAAAGTTAGGCTTGCTCTTTTATTCATAGGGGTAGATGGGAGGATATAATAATTAATAATTAATAAAAATAATCAGACCCACATAAATAATTTATTTTATAATTATGAAATCATTATGAGTCATGGATCATATTCGCTTATCAGATGTAGAAGTTCGATATGATATAACAAACATGGCCAACAAAACAGTTTATTTAGTTTTTTGGACCCTGCCAACCAATGCATATCGTTGTATTGAGATGCACTGAACGAACGCACATATTCTCTATAATGTCTGTCTTCTCTTGAATAGTCCTTCGGGAAAATGGATTTAATAATAAGATTTCAATGACACAAAATTCCGAACTCATTGCAATACTTCAAATTAATGTTTAAGAATTAATAATACATGCAGCAGCTAACATATACATTGCACTCGCAAATCACAGCACATTCCCGCTGTCAATATTGCTTTGTGTAACGTTAAATAGTCGTTGGTGTAGCTCTCGAACCAGAGCTTCAAACAACACATAACAGAAGCATGTGCGCCTAGGACGGACCAAGGAGGAAGGCACTTTCGCGCGCATCATATTCTCACTGTTTCTACGTCTTTCCTGTAGCTCCGAGAAACGAGCAAGCATTGCGATACTTGCGGTGTGCAACCTGCGGATGGTATTAACGCCTATACAGTATTCCGAAAATCAAAATAAATTTTAATGTACGTAACGCCATTTTGAGAAATACACATTCTACGAAAATATTAGGCTTGCGCAGCAAGCATAGCATGCCCTGAGAAATCGCCCCTGTTAAGGGTCAAAGCAGCCCGCATTGACGGTATGTGATTTCTTAGTTCTGAAATGAATAATTAACGAGAAACAGGATATTTGCAACAACTTCACAAACTATAAATATAGTTTCAAATTCAAGTGAGAGCAGTTTCAGCTGATATTATGTAGTGCAGGTGATAAAGGTGTTACTGAAAGAATATACCGTCAACTGATCTGGAGTTGGACAGGGTGGTGGAGTCGGGCACTATGCCTACATTATGAAAAGATGATTTTACGTCATAACAATTGTTGTTAGCCATTATTATAAAAAATCTTTAAATAGTACGAGTGTTAATATGATTTTAAAATGATCGAATTTTTAAACGAACATTTTATTTCACGAAATATCGACTACTTTACACACACTTTCTTTTTTATAGATAGATGACATCTATTGACATAGATGATTCCATTCCATCAAAACTAGGGTCCCTACTTATTTCATATTCTTATCTCTATGTCCCCAACTCAGGGCCATTAGATTGTGCTTTTGTAAGATTTTTTCAGCAATGTTTGGTCTGTTGTGCATGTTGATTATATTGCTGAAGCATTCATGTAGTTCGATTTTGTGCTGAATATAAAAGACTTTTTGTTGATTCCGTAATTTTATTAGGTTTACACTTCTCATTATTGTTAAAAGCTGTTTTCTTTCCTCGCTTTTAAATGTTATCTTTTGTACAATGCGTTTTCTGTTCTCTTCTTTAAATTAAGAGTGTATATGAGAATATATTAATTTATAACTTTCTTTTCTTAGTCTGTCTTAGATTTAAATATAAATATTTAAAAACATACAGAGTGTCCCAAATTGATGTATACGCATTTTGAAACTCTATTTCTCAGTAACGAGATGAGACAGAAATACGATTTTTGTGGTTTTGTATTCCTTAAGCCTGTGCATGTTCAAAATGGCCCCATTCCACCACAGTACACTCCCAACAACGACGTACAACAGAGAAACATACCATCTGGATTGTTGCTAATGGAATATCATTACAGGCATGTTCAATCTGAACTCTCAGTTCCTCCAGTGTTTGTGGTTTTGTATTCCTTAAGCCTGTGCATGTTCAAAATGGCCCCATTCCACCACAGTACACTCCCAACAACGACGTACAACAGAGTGACATACCAACTGGATTGTTGCTAATGGAATATCATTACAGGAATGTTCAATCTGAACTCTCAGTTCCTCCAGCGTTTGTGGTTTTGTGGCGTACACTGTGTCCTTTAGAGCTCCCCATAGGTAGAAGTCTGGAGGGGTTAAATCCGGAGATCAAGGCGGGAACTCCGCAGCACTTCCTCTTCGTCCTATCGATCTCTGGGTCGTCCACATTTAGTGTGTGGACAAGTCTCTGAATGTAAGGTTTCCATTTTTGAGGTCGCAAAATTCTATGAACACTAGATTTGCTGATACCAATCTCACGAGAACATTGCCTCATTGACTTCTTTGGGGATTGTGCAAAAGCCTGCATGACTGTATCAACACTCTCGTTATCGGTGGAACTTCTCTTTCTTCCACACAGCCCTTTCAACACATCTTGCACCGTTCCATCGCCTTCAAATTTGTCTTGGATTCTTGTGATAGTTAACCTTGTTGGTGGTTGTGTTCCAAATTCAACCCTCCAACATCGTTGAACCTCAACAACATTCTCCACTTTCCAATAACATTTCAGTATCCACTTATGTTCATCGAATGATAATTGCACCGCTATATTTGTTTATGAACAGATGAACATGTTTCCATGCTTTCCACTGCCTTCTGAATCATAAACCGCAAAAATCGTATTTCTGTGTCATTTCTTTGCTTTGAAATAGTATTTCAAAGAATGTATACATCAATTACTAGAGTTCCTTTTGTACATAACTGAAAAGTATTTCCCTTTTTTATTATATGCGCGTTTTTGTACTGATGTTTTGATAATAACAATTACAATAATAATAATAATAATAATAATAATAATAATAATAATCCTGGGCCAAGGCTGACCAACCAACTACTGACTTCACATCCACATGCCTCAGCAGAGGTAAACGATCATTCAACCAGTATGGGGGCTGTCATATTGTTAACATGATTACCCCAGCTATTATAGCTGGTTTGCAGAACTGAATTTTGCTACCTGTCACAGCTTCCCAAATTTTCCCTAGGTGGACACCAGGCCCATATAGTGGCCGAAATTTCATGCGAAAATTCTTTGTCCATGGGGACTCGAACCAGCACGAATTCCGTAACATAAGTCCAGGCATGATATCTTAGACCACGATGCTAGAGCACAAGACTACTGATATAATGGCCATAAAATGAAACTACACTGATTATATGATGATATATGGAAGTAGAATTGAGAATATTTTTGTTCCAAGCAACATTCTGAAATCGCATTCACTTCCATTATTACATCTTCTCTTGGCCTTGCTTTGTAGTGTAGCTTCCTTGAATTTATCACTAAATAGGAATACATGAGAACTCCTTAAGTAATACTTTTACATTTATATACTGTATTGTTAGAAATTACATTTATTTTCAGTCATACGGGTCAGTATTGTCACTTCTGTTGCTTCGGTTTTTCAGCAATCAGTTGTATTATAATTTATCTTTTGAGCCAACATCTGCCTGCCAGTACTCCTGGTTTCAACATGTATTGTATAACACTTCACTGAGAATTCTTTTAGATGTTAATGAGTGCATGCATATCCCTTCTTTCAATTACATAGTAAATGTACTTCTAACTTAATGCAGTCTGGTCTTACGTACTTCACTACAAGTAAATTCCGTTGGATTAGAATATGTTCTTTGCTAAGTTGTTTAAGGAATTACACCAACTTGAAGACTGTTCTTATAGTCAGAAAACTCAACATCTGATCATGTATTTGTGTAATGTATGATGTACTAGAAATGATATATTCTTTTGAGCAGCTTAGATTGTGGGTCTCTTTTCTTAGGTCTCGAAATAATCTTCTCATCTCAAAAAGAGGTTAGATTTCTCTCGTAATAATGAAAATGGCTCCAGGATTCACTCACTCTGCTATAAAACTGATTACTTAGTCTTTCCCATAAGAGCCTCTAGCATAGTGTAGGCAGTAGTACATTTATCTGCTGATATGGAGCTGCATTCAGGCAACGGTTTGATTCCTGCTTGCGCTGATTACCTGGTTGGATTTTTTTCGAGGTTTTCTCCAACAGTAAGGCAAATGTCAGTGAGGTAATCTATAGCAAATCCTCGGCTTCAATCTGCTTATCAATTTCATCGATGCTACATAACCTAGTAGTTTGATACAGCATCATTAAATAGCTCACTAGAAGAAAAATTTTCCCGTAAGTAAAGTAATTGGAGCATGGTGTTGATCACATAATCTGCTAGTGTCGTGAATAAGAAAGCCTCCTCTGCACCACTTTGACGTCTATATAATCACTTTTATCTTTGACTTCCGAAAGGATTTTCTCCTCCTTTTAAAATGAGTCAGGTTTTAATTACGAAAGGTTTTTTATTTCAAGTAATCTTCACAGATGAAACTGAGTTTTTATATTTTATGTAGAAGTTATATTGCTTTTTTGTCATGATGGTAGCTAACAAAATATTTTATTATAAAGTGAGCATTTACTCTCACTTAAGTTTACACACCACACATCACATATACATTTTATTAAGCAGTAGATACATATTTATAAATGGAAAACATTAAAAAATCTGGAAACACAACTGTTTTGTTACATTAGTTATTGTTAATTGGTTAATACAGATGAGACTAAAAGTAGTTTTTCACGATGTACATAGTGTGATCATGTAACGAAGTTTAAAAGTATTCAATTTTGAGCATAATATATTCCAACTTTCAGCATTATTAAACATAATGTTGGATTGTATTGCGTACTTAGGCCAGCCATAAGGATCCATTATGCTATCTTCTTAATGGTTCCTTAGTTACTATCGTATCTTTCAAGCCGTCCAAGATGTTGGCCAAACTAAACATAATGTGTTGTTTTATAACAAATTGCATTGGCATTAAAATATACCAACTTTCTTGCATTTGAATAATTTCAAGGAAAAATTGTTCCGGGGAGTCCACATCTGTGGAGTAACAGTCAGCACGTCTGGCCGCGAAACCAGGTGGCCCGGGTTCGAATCCCGGTCAGGGCAAGTTACCTGGTTGAGGTTTTTTCTGGGGTTTTCCCTAAACCCAATACGAGCAAATGCTGGATAACTTTCGGTGCTGGACCCCGGACTCATTTCACAGGCATTATCACCTTCATTTCATTCAGACGCTAAATAACCTAGATGTTGATACAGCGTCGTAAAATAACCCAATAAAATTTAAAAAAAATGTTGTGGGGCCGGGTATCGATCCCGGGACCCTTCGCTTAGCGCGCGAACGCTTTTCCAACTGAGCTACCCCAGGAACTATACACGACACCATCACAATTTTTCCTTTGTATCCGCATGACTCAAATGAGCTTACAAGACGCCAGAACTCAACTATGAGTGCACACAAATACTTGTGTGACTTAAATTGTGGCTTTCTGTTAACGTACCTCCAGTAACGAATGTATTATACAAATCTGGCTTTCAGGTAGTAGCTCCCTGTAAAGCAGGTTTGAATAATGCAAGGAAAAATTGTTCCAGTGCCGGGTATCAATTCCAGGACCCTTCGCTACTGGAGGTTACTGGAGCAATTTTTCCTTGATATTATTCAAACCTGCTTTACAGGAAGCTACTATCTGAAAGCCAGATTTGTATAATACATTCGTTACTGAAGGTACGTTAACAGGAAGCCACAAATTAAGTCACACAGTATTTGTGTGCACTCATAATTGAGTTCTGGCGTCTTGTCTGCTCATTTGAGTTGTGTGGATATAAAAAGGAAGAATTGTGACAGTGTCGTGTATAGTTCCTGGGGTAGCTCAGTCGGTAGAGCGTTTGCATGCTAAGTGAAGGGTCCTGGGATCGACACCCAGCTCCGGAACAATTTTTCCTTGAAATTATTCAATGATTTATCCCTTTGCAGTTTTTTCAATGAAATAGACGGTTTTGTTTCAAATTAAATAAAAAGGTTAACATCATTAGGAAGTATTGACTAAGGAACGGAATTCTGCTATTCACATTGAGTGCATGTGTGCTTTTGTACGTGAGCCTGCAACACACTGTTGCCAAAATATGCAGACTTCCGACCAAATTTTCTAAATAATCATGCACGTGATTACAAAATACATAATAGAATTTTTATGTAATTTAATGTATTCTGTTGGCCCTTTCAGTCTGTACAATTATATCACTTCCATCCTGTATAGTCATGAAGATGTAGTCACACATTCTCGGAAAAGTTGAGAAATAATTTTTTGCTACAAAATATATAATAGGATTAAAGTGATCAATTGCTCTGGAAACTGGACGTTAGAGCTGTGAAAATTATATTTTACACCTTGCTTATTTTTAAAGTGAGACTGGTTGCAATTTTGTCTGTATAACAAACCAAGATTCTTTCCAACTGTTAAAATTGTGATAAATATTCGTCTGATAAAGTTAAGCATACAATATCTGTACCCATTTGTATTCTGGTATCTGAAACTTCCATTTACAACCTCAACACTGATAATATGGATCAGTTTTTGCACCTTAAAATGTTTACCATCAGTTTGTTACTTGATTTGATAATGCTTGAAGTTCTTATGTTGAAATTAATTTTACTTGAGAATTTTCCTCATTTATTGAAGGTGTTGGGCTTCGTGGATTTTTGAGAAAATGTTCTTAACCATATCTTCCCTTTGTTGACAACCAAGTTTGCAGTTCTATATGCTTAGTGAAATGACACAATAGTTGAATGTATCTTCTTTTCATGTATGATAGAAATATGTTGAAAAATCTCAATGTGTAGGCTCTCTGTGAATGTTGAAAGTGATATTTGCAAATTAATTCTTTTACAGTGTTAAAGAGTCTTTATTGTGCACAGTTGAATGCCCTATATTATGTAGTATGACATATATTTTACAAGTTTTATACCTTCCATATAAACATTGTTTTATGTTAAGAATTGTAAAGTATAAAGTGAATGCAGTATGTTTTATACCAGATGGTTCGGATGAAGTAGAAACATCTAGACTTATAAATAAGGAAGTATTGTATTAAAGTAGGGTTTGTAATTTATAGATGTTATATCACATCCTGCTTTTACTGCACATTAATGTGAATGCACCTTCAGCACATGTATGTTAGCATTTCCTTTCATTGGATGTTTCATATTTCTTCTGAACCGTTGGGTATCCTTGAAGTTACTGTCTCGTCTATGCAGAAGACTTAGGGAGGTTAGAATACCTGTCTATATAATTCCTAAGTACAAATAGAAAGTGAACTTTAAATAGATGTTTAAGATACACGAAGGACTGACCTGACAGTTGCTTCAAATTAATAAAACTCCACCTGACTCTGATTGTTACCCATGGTTAATATAAATCAAGCATTTAATATTGCAGATTTCTAGAATTGCTCTCTTTGTGCACCTATGTGGTTCATTATTTCATGATGCCTTAGAGTAAGAACCTTCCAAATGGATGTTAATGAATGATTTGGGTTGCACTTGACTGCAGTAGTTGGTGATATCTTGAT
Source organism: Periplaneta americana (assembly GCF_040183065.1). Lineage (NCBI taxonomy): Eukaryota > Metazoa > Arthropoda > Insecta > Blattodea > Blattidae > Periplaneta > Periplaneta americana. The sequence continues at coordinate 30,659,404 of NC_091131.1, read as the reverse complement.
CTGTGATTCTCTTAGATAAAAAGAATAACAATAATTGTACTTCCCGCATAGTAACATTATAAGCCTTAAAATCCTCTCAAGCAGTTGATGATAGCTGCTTGAATTGTATTTTATGGTTCTTAGTTGGAGGGGGTTTTTACAATAAAGTCTGTTGGCGGGTTCTAGTAGCTCAAGAACAATATATTATTGTTCAAACAAGGGTAACAGAATGAAGTGGAATCATTGTTAAAAAATATTAATTCGACGTTTCAGGTGAAACGAAAAAAATATAAACAAAACCAATCGTGTGTTGGACATTTTCTAGTCTCTTTCGACGTCTATATTTTGATATAAAAGTGTAATATAAGTTACAGTAGAGATTTTTACAATTAATACGTAAAAAAATGAAGTAAATTAAGATTTAAAAGTAATTAATGTTTTTTTAATTGTTTATCAATTCCTTTGTGAAAAAGATAAAGAAAAGATCTTCAAAGAAATATAGAACAGATGAAATTATGTGAGAATAAGTACCTTAAATAAGAAGATTCTAATGTGGTACCACTGTAAATATGTAAATGTTTTTAATTAATATTCTATTGAGGTAGTTGGTCAGAGCTCTGTTATGTTGCAATATTTCTTTTACAGGTAAGATATATTGGATTCGCCTTAGAGTTGTTACCCTCCCCTCCCAAATAGAATTAAAATATTGCACTATTTCAGAATTTCACCATCTGCCTCATTTCAGAGAAAGATGCTGGTATTTTTATGTGCTACTTATTATGATCATCATCAAATCTGCTTCTATCTCTGGTTTTCAATAAAGTGGCAGGACATTTTGTGCACCATAAACTACATAAACATGTTTTATTTTTATATAGCCTTCTATGTATGTGAATATGTTGTGTGGAAAGCTGCTGTGCATTGGTGTTAAAAAAATTATATATGCAACGAGTGGGAATACTACATTTCAACTAGTGTGGAGTAATATAATCGCGGCTAATATCAGTGGCATAGCATGAAATTTTGAGCAGGGGAAGCTAATTCAAGTTGTCTTTCATGCAATATGAGAAAACGTATTACAAAAATATAGTCTTAAAATAAATAGTAGACAATGTCAAGTCAGCAGTCGAAGATTGGTTGGAACCTCGTAAGTAACACCAATAAGGCATGACCTCAAATGGTACGTAGTAAAATATGATTTCACGGTTTACACATATCTCTAACAAATAGACACTTATACGTATAACATTAGCTCACTCCCTGTCATAGTTAGAGGAATCACTATATTAACAGTCAATAGATACAGTATTAGTATCATTACGTAAGTATGCATCTGTCTTTTGGTTGTGTCCTTCATTGACAACAAGGGAGTCGGTCATTTGTTTTTTAGATCACACTTTTGTTCGTAAGTCAGTCTTGATAATAGAACTGTCCTAAAAAATTCAAGTAAATTGGTATCAGGAACTGTTATTTCACTCATTATTTATTACATCAGCCACAATGCACACTAACACTTCAACTGAACACAACTGACGAAAAGGGATAACTCGGAAACTACTTATTTTAAATGTTAAAGCTAGCTTCTTGCGAGCCTTGCGACTAGGGTAGTTTAGTTAGAAAGGGATGGAAAATCTGCGGGGTGGGTTACACAGAAGAAACCAGTCTGCTTGGAAGCTGGTGTGTGCAGGCTTCTTGTTTACTGCTGCATCACAAATCATCCTGAGCTGCTGCATCACAATATTTAACGCATAAATATAAATTCTATTAAAATTAATAAATAATTTTGTCCATAGACTGCAGGTTTATTATGAAATTATTATTAACTGGGGAAGCTGAGCTTTTTGGCTTACATTGACGCTACGCCACTGGCTAATATACTTTTAGGCCTTATTCTTGAAGTCACTCTCAGTGGTCAAATGGTTACCCTGAATAATATTAATGCTGGCCAAGGTGAAATTTATTAGCATCAAGTGTTAGACATCAAGTAAACTTGACATGTGATATCTGCCTACGTGGAAGAAATGGTGGTGGCTTCAGATGCTTACTGCCACTTCCACAGTTTCATCCAAGATCCCCTGGCTCATTTCTGTTTCATAAAGTCGAAGAGAAAAGTTTGACATGCTAGTTTTAAGCTAATAGCAAACTCACTAATTGATAAGTAGGGTGATCTAGTAAATGAGAATAGAAAGTAATCTGACTAATGAATGAGATCTGGGTCACCCAAATGGAAGTAAATTATGCAAAAGAATTGCAGAAGACTATCCTGTAGCCTGTAAAAATTACCTAAAATTAGTGCAAAAATTTGATAAGTTCTTAGCAAAAGTTGAAGCAAACATAAGTACACTTACTTTTAAGGAACCCGGAGGTTCATTGCCACCCTCACATAAGCCCGCCATCGGTCCCTATCCTGAGCAAGGTTAATCCAGTCTATACCATCATATCCTACCTCCCTCAAATCCATTTTAATATTATCTTCCCATCTACGTCTTGGCCTCCCCAAAGGTCTTTTGCCCTCCGGCCTCCCAAATAACACTCTATATGCATTTCTGGATTCACCCATACGTGCTACATGTCCTGCCCATCTCAAACGTCTGGATTTAATGTTCCTAATTATGTCCGGTGAAGAATACAGTGCGTGCAGCTCTGTGTTGTGTAACTTTCTCCATTCTCCTGTAATTTCATCCCTCTTAGCCCCAAATATTTTCCTAAGAACCTTATTCTCAAACACCCTTTATCTCTGTTCCTCTCTCAAAGTGAGAGTCCAAGTTTCACAACCATACAGAACAACCGGTAATATAACTGTTTTATAAATTCTAACTTTCAGATTTTTTGACAGAAGACGAGATGACAAAAGCTTCTTAACCAAATAATAACAGGCATTTCCCATATTTATTCTGCGTTTAATTTCCTCCCGAGTGTCATTTATGTTTGTTACTGTTGCTCCAAGATATTTGAATTTTTCCACTTCTTCGAAGGATAAATCTCCAAGTTTTATAGTTCCATTTCGTACTATATTCTGGTCACGAGACATAATCATATACTTAGTCTTTTCGGGATTTACTTCCAACCCAATCGCTTTACTTGCTTCAACTAGAATTTCCGCATTTCCCCTAATCGTTTGTGGATTTTCTCCTAACATATTCACGTCATCTGCATAGACAAGAAGCTGATGTAACCCGTTCAATTCCAAACCCTCTGTGTTATCCTGAACTTTCCTAATGGCATATTCTAGAGCGAAGTTAAAAAGTAAAGGTGATAGTGCATCTCCCTGCTTTAGCTCACAGTGAATTGGAAAAGCATCAGATAGAAACTGGCCTATATGGACTCTGCTGTAAGTTTCACTAAGACACATTTTAATTAATCGAACTAGCTTCTTGGGAATACCAAATTCAATAAGAATACAGTATATAAAACTTCTCTCTTAACCGAGTCATATGCCTTTTTCGAAATCTATGAATAACTGATGTACTGTACCCTTATACTCCCAGTTTTTCTCCAGTATCTGTCGAATACAAAAAATCTGATCAATAGTCGATCTATTACGCCTAAAACCACACTGATGATTCCCAATAATTTCATCTACAGCATAAGTATACTGCCGAACAAAAAAGCATAACAGATTTTTTATAAATGCATATTTAACTAAGAGAAATGGTATTCTACATGCAATATATTTCTCATAATATTTTAAAATGTCACTTACTATACCGTTATTTATACAAAAGCATCATTTTACGAACAAAGTTAACACTAAACTGGGAATGAATAGAAGTCATGCATTATGCCTTTTTGGTGCCACTTGAATTAATTTTCTACAACTCAAACTTGACACATTCCTTGCCACTAAATAGATGCATAACCATTTTAACATAACTCTGGACACACAGTAATGTATATTACTGTCACTAGAATCAATAACAGTTTACACTGTATTTGGCATCCTGGCAGTTAGGGAGCAGTTGTCCTGTGGAATTGAATCTTATTCTTCACGAAGAGATGTCTGAATCTCAGAGTATGAAGAATTCATTGGCAGATTCAGTGTCAGAGCATTGCCCACACATAGTCGATGGGGTTGAGGTCAGAACTTCATGCTGGCCAATCCAAAGTGATGATTTCCGTCTCTAGAAACTGTGTGAAGTCTGACATTGTCATGCATCAAAACGAAGATCTCGTAAATATGAGGAAAAGTTAACATGCACAAGTACCTCTGCTCTATGATGATGCTCATTCAGTACTTCATTTTCAGTGAATACAAAGCTTGGTGTGAGCTTCAGAGCTGATTCCCCTTCCCATCCTCAATACCATGATGGAATAACCTTAAGAAGTGGGCAGAGAGCAACTCCCTAAAAATCAATATGCAAATACGGAAGTTACGAAATTTCGAATAGGTGGAAAATTATGTGCAAATTACAACTTCTCCTGCGACAACGCTTCCTTAGAAATTGTTTCTTCTTTCAAATATCTGGAAATCACACTGCAGACTACAGGATCAACCTTCACCATAAACATCAAGGAAAAGGCAGCAGCAGCAGCAACCAGAGCTATGTACGAAATAAGAAAACACTTCAGCCTCTCAACAGACACTGCAATGGCACTGTTCAAACTAAAAGTGGCCCCAGTAATGACATACGGCATACAGTTGATCTGGCACAAACTTACAAAATCTAACCTTAGAAGATTAGAAAATTAACCTGAAAAGTATTGGTATTCGACCCTCTACCTGCGCATTTAAACCTTCATACTTCATACCTTAGTATACGCCACCCTCTTATGCTTTCTTATGCGCTGTTAAAGCCTACATACCGTTACAATACCTCACCCTCTTGCTAACCCTCTCTCAAACAGCATTCCTCACTCGGCCGTAATAAAATTCTGGAAATTTTTGCTGGGCAGTTTGTTGTCCTTTAGTGTATTCAAGTGTCTGTGAATGTGATTACAATAAGTGTTAAACGAAATGCGCTGTGTCGAAAAAATTGGAAATCTTACGAAAGTATGATGAGAACAGTACTCTTACTCAGAAACAACTCTGATTAATTAGGAATCCCATCATCGACATTAAGAACGATAATAAAAATTCGCGACTCAATCACTACAGCTGCGATGTCGGGAGGATGTAATCGCAGGAAACTGAAGTGTGGTAAACATGAGGACTTGGAGAACACGCACACCGCAAACCACTATAAATGACTTTTTTTTCCGGAAGTATTAAGCACAGTACATATTGTAAATGTCTTTGACGTACAGTACAGTAATTACATAATGGAGTAATACTGTATTATTCCCGGTCGGGGTTGAGGTTTTTTCCGGGGTTTTCCCTCAACCCAAGATGAGCAAATGCTGGGTAACTTTCGGTGCTGGACCCCGGACTCATTTCACCGGCATTATCACCTTCATCTCATTCAGACGCTAAATAACCTAAGCTGTTGATAAAGCATCGTAAAATAACCTACTAAAATAAATAAATACTGTATTACCTTTCATGAATCATGTATTTCAATAAAGAAAAATTCTAATAGATACTGTATACAAGACAAAATTAGTATACCCGCCTAATAAGCGGTCCCGGTTAATATGCGGTTTACACCCGGTCCCTTGAACAGCGTCTTATCGGGGTTTTACTGTATACAGTATCTTCAAAAATATTCTGTCAGAGAAAATATTGTTGAAATAATTCTCTTTCCAGTCAAAACTAGACAAAATGTTTATTATAAGATAATTTTCTATATTTTTGGGTAAAAGATAAGTGGTTAAGAAAGATGAAGGAAAACTTTTGAACAAATACACGGAGTTAGTGTGCACTCGAAGTTGGTTGCTTGAAGGTTGTCAGCCCACTTTGAGGTCTGTGGATATAGAGGGAAAAAATTGGATCGGTGTCGGTTAGAGTTCCCGGGTAGCTCAGTGGTAGAGCGATGGTACATTAAACCAAAGGTCCCGGGTTCGATACCTGGCTCCGGAACAATTTTTCCCTCGAAATTATTCAAATAAAATTAGTACCTCAAATTTCCTTCTATATTTGTTCATTGGAGGCATTTTTATACAGACGTGGAACAGAAATTCATGGCAGGTCAAAAGCTCTATTACTGATACAAAACATTCTTCGTAATACTAATTGTGCGTTTTATACTTAAATGGTTACATCATGTCCTTAATATACCTGAGAGAGAACAAAAGCATATAAACTTCATTATTAACATATTCTTATTGTGTTAAACTTCCAAAAACATTACAATATTTTCATACATAACACTGTCTCTTTTCAAGAAAATAGTTTCACACATATCAATACAGATTTAAAAATGTTAACTTTTCTCTACAAATTTCTGAAATGTCCCATGATTTCACAAAACAACTTTGACACTTAAATGTATGGAATGAATGAACTTAAATGACAAGGGGGAAAGTATTTATAAAAAGGTAAGTTCTCCATATTTATGAAACTAGAATCCTGTACTTCTTATTCTATGCACTGGCAATTTTTTCAACATGTCTAACTGCATCACGCAACTTCCATACAAGATCTTGAAGTTCTTCTTGCGTACATAAGAATCTCACTTTGTTGACTGTACTTTCATTTCCAGAATCTGCAAACTTCTGAGTACAAGATTCAGTGTGTAATTGGATGAGGTAGAGGAAACTTCCAACTTGCTCCAAACTGCTGGCCTGCAATGATAAATGCACAATATCGAAAACAGGTCCGTATTTAAGGAACATATTTCCTCTTTTTAATAGCCTATTAAATGAAAATAATTTAATAACGAGAATGTAGTTCCATATTTTATGGATTTTTATTGTCTCTCTCTCATCATAACAGTACACTACTATTTGCATCTTTTGCTTTATTAGGGAGAGAATTAACTAGCTGTGACACTGCAGCACAAGAGTTCAGAATGAGACAGGAGGCTGCTGTTAATTGAATAATGCAAACTGAGGATAATAACTATACAAAACATGCTGTGTGGCACTATGAAAACTTGGCTTCTTTACATCCTAAAAAACCGTGGAATGTGAAAGAATTCTCGATTGTTGAATCAGTTAACTAAAAATTAATGTAGAAATTCATCTTTCTCGAACTCTGATTATGAATTTAACAGACAGAAGACAAAGAACCCTGATAAGTGATTGAAAATGTTGTGCTTTCTTCTGGTACAGGTCTCACAAGCACGTAATACCGACAGAAGGAATGCAAATGAAACACTGCGATAAGGAAGAGCGGGCGACAGGGAAGGTCACGAGATAACTTGAATGGTATTCAAGAGTACAGTCGGAAGAGAAATGACATCAATAGAATTAGTCTTGCGTTGTGATAGTTACATTACGACTTTAGTTTGTTCCATTGCATGTATCTTGTATCGCACAGTATCATTATTTCATTCGTAAACATATGTTGTGCATTTAATTAGCTTCGATTTTTTGTCTTGCTACGTTCTTTATTTCCACAGCGATGTCCTCATTTGTTCATCTTCTTGAAAGAGACAGTACTTCCATCAGCCCGCACCTCTCCCCCCTTGGCATGCCTTCATACACAAGTCAAAACAGACAGCAACACCACCATTGCTTTTTGGTAATCATTGCTTGCGCGAGCTATAGAAATAAATGGTTTATAAACAAAACAGAGACCATAAACATTACTATAATGCGTTTCATGAATAGAGAAGGTTGCCTCACTAGGTTTTTAAATCAGCAGCAGGTCAGTTTTCCAGGAAGACAAGAGGACTACCAAATGTTTCAAAAGAAACTTCATAATCCTGTAGAACACTTGTGTATGTATCATGTATTGCGTTATCCATAACAATAATAGAATTAGGTGGAATATTAGGTAAAAGCTGTTTCTGAAATCATTTTTTAAACGGTTGCTCTCCATTTCTTCATAATAATCCTTAGATGAATGTGATTTGAACACCAGTAACTCATTGTTTTTACAAACCCCTGTTCACTACCAGCATGGAGTACTATAATCCTGGAACCTTTACCAATCAGCGCACATGGAACTGGGTCGTCATCACTCATGTCCATAGTTTATCTTTTGTCATGTTCACATTTATCCATGTTTCTTCGAGAGACGTTCGGTTGATCTTATACCTTTATTTGCACAAAGGAATTCATTACGCAACGCAACTATGTCTTTACGTTCCATCAAATATTTCTACGCCATGTTATTCTTCTTATAGCGGAAACCAATGTTTCTCATTATCTGCCAGAGATGATCGAGATGCAGGGAAATACAACTTCTCTTTGGCTCTTTTTAATACGTCATTCAAACTTGAAATGTAACCTTCTTCACACAAACTTAACGAATATGGTTCCCTCTTCCACCAATTAAATAAGACACTACAATAAGCATACAGTGAAACCTGCCTTTGCGGTCACTTTATTTAAACGGCCACCTGGCCAAAAGGCCAATTTTCTCTGGAACCAATTGGATTTTCCATAAATTCAATACAAATTCTCTCTCTATTTATCGGCCATCTCATGCGCCGGCCAGCAGCCGGGGTCTATTTGGATTGGAACCTGACTATAACGGTCACTGTCCAACAAAAAATCTTTTCACCAATACTGTCTGACCTATTTTTTTTCGACAGTTAGAGGACAGGAAGCAATAGCTAAGTGTACAGCAGTACACCCTCCATATTTTAGGGTTAGTTGGTTACTGTTTTACGACTCTTTTGTCACTTTCCACTCCGACCCTGCACAGCTATAAATTCTTACTCGTTTTCTAAGGATTGAAACAAGGAATGTCATAGTATGTTTTAGGTAGTTAACCATTCGATTTTTTTGTTCTCCTCTTTCTGTCTTTCTCTATATGGGCTAGCTTTTACGAATTTTTCTTCTTTTCATTCACTTGATTCAGAGGAACTGTGAAGTTAGTTTGAGAGAGAAATCATGTTTAACAATAAATTTAGAATGATGTTAAGTTTAGAGGTGAGACGAAAAATGATTGAAGAAAGTGAGAAGGAAACATCTGCGAGAAAAATTGCAGAAATATTCAAATGTGGAAGGACACAAATAAACGGTATAATTAAGAATAAAGATGAAATATTAAAAGAATGAGAGGAAGACAATCTGTGTTTAGTAATGTGAATGATTTCGTTTACAAATCGTTCAAGTGTGCGAGGGAAAAGAAATTGCCTGTAAGTGGGCTTATGATTCAAGAGAAAGCTATTGAAATTGCGAAAGAACTCAATGTAAGAAATTTTGTTGCTAGTAATGCGAGGTTAGAGTGCTTTAGAAAACGGCATAACATTACATTTCGTTCTGTGTCTGATGAAGGAGGTGACATTGCAACCAATGTTATTTAAGAATGAAAAAAATAGACTGCCTTCAATTCTTGCGGAATATGAACTCAGAGACATTTACAATGTTGACGAAACAGGTTTATTTTCAGAGCCTTCCCTAACAAAACTTAAGTTTTAAGAAGAAAGAATGTAAAGGGAGGGACTTGGCAAAAGAACCCTGCTCTTTTGTTTTAATGCTGCAGGAGAAAAAGAACCACCCTTAATGATTGGGAAATCATTGAAACCGAGATGTTTGAAAAATGTTGACATGGGCTTATTGGAGGTGAAGTGGACTGCCAACAATAAAGCTTGGATGACATCATCATTGTCTGAGAATTAACTATGCGATTTCAATTTCAAGATTAAACGACAAAATCGCAATGTGATCCGTGAAATTGGCGTTTATTCCCCCAAATACGACATCACACCTCCAGCCCCTTAATCAAGGTATTATCCAGTCATTTAAACTGAGGTACCGCATGCGAGTTTTCAAAAGGCTAGTTGCAAAAATGGAGGAGGTTGACATTAATATGCATGATTTTTGTACGCGCACAGTCCTAAAAAGTCAGTGAAATTCAGTTTTCTCATGCTGATCCATAAAAGAACCGCAACCTTAACCCGTAAGCACACGCGCTGGGGTAAAAAATACCCAGGCGTTATTTTATTTGTTGGCAACAATGTCCATAAATTTTTAATTCATCCCGCGTTTTCAGTATCTTTCTTTCAGATCTTTGTGCATTGTTGTACGTATGATTGAGTTAGTTTTCTTGTGGCTGCACAAGTTTATACATGTTTATATCAAGCCCGGGTAAGAAATACCCCTCGTGTGTGCTTAAGAAGCAGTAGTAGCAAATAATTTTGCTAGTGTTCCATTTGTATTTTACATTTCAAAATGGACTCAGAGTCTAGACAAAGTCGTCAAATAGTAGGCTGGCTGGATAAAGAGGACGAACAAGAAATTATTCAAGGTGAATCGGAAGATGAAGATGATCATATTTCGGAAAGTGAACATAATGTTGATACAGAACAGGAACAGGAAGCAGAGAGTAGTGATGACGACTGTGATGACAACGCTCCACTATCTCAGTTTACTACTTACAAAGGTAAAGACGGGACTTCTTGGAGGAAGAGTGTACCACCTCGAAATGTTAAGACCAGAGCGTGCAATATAGTTACTCACCTTCCCGGCTGTAAGGGACAAGCTCGCCAAGCAAAGTTACCACTAGAAACCTGGTCTAATAGATGATAACATCATAGATGATATTGTCAAGTACACAAATATTTACATCAGATCTATCCAGAACAACTTCGTTCGCGAACGACATGCTTCGATAACTGATAAGATTGAGATAAAAGCACTTCTTGGTCTGTTATATTTTGCTGGTGCACTGAGGTCAGCTAAAGTCAACGCTAAAGATTTGTGGACAACTGATGGAACAGGAATTCCTTTGTTTCCAGCAACAATGGGAATAAACAGATTCTTCTTTCTTTTGCGGACCAATCATCTGCCGATCATTTCTGAAGGAACTGGCTCATGGATTGGTGAAAAATCATTTGGCTCATTGGTTGACATTGAAGAATTTGCCTTTGGAAATCAGATCCACTATTCGAAGAATGAATGGTGTGTAGGAACTAACCCAACCAACACAGAAACGAATGAATATGTCCTCAAGTCGATGTGAGATATGTCCTAGGAAGAAGGATCGTAAAACTACTTACATTCGGTGCCTTTTTGTGAGGAGTGTGCTGATACCGGAAGTGGTGATAGTGAGTGAGTGGATGAGTGACGCCTATAAATACTTTTTCGTTTATTTTTACATTTGTGTTAGCACTGAGATAAAAATTATAATATTGTGGTGTTTTTCTGTGGAAGACGTTCACTCAAAGTTAGTATCCATATGATTAATTGTTAAATTAAAAAAAGTATTCAAATTACTTTAAAATATTCCTAACAATTATAAAATTATAGCATTTCAGTATTAATTATGTTTTGTTCTTAATAACACTTTATTTATTTTGGGGTAAAAAATACCCAACGCGTGTGCTACCGCTATAAAGTAATATGCGTGTGCTGGCAGGTTAATCAAGCGGCCACCTGATAAAACGGCCATTTTACAAGGTAACTTCAGATGGCTGCTTTAGATAGGTTTCACTGTAATATGAAACTTACACTTAAGATTGTCATTGTTCATAAGACCACGATTCGCATCAAACTGGTTATGACTGTAGCATCTGTATGCAATAGGAACTACTGAAACATCAGCTACTTTATTTCAACCCTCCCTATATCTGCATCAGAAACAGTAACGTACAAGTTTTCCAGGAAAATGGTCAAGTAGCCTCTAAGGCTATTGAGGTCAACTCTCTCTATTCGTGAAAAGCACTATAAGAAGTTTGAAACAGTGATTTCTTACTAATAAAAATTATTTATAAGTAACAGAGGATCTGTGAAAAAGTGAAACAGAGAAAGGGGAAAACATGTATATGCATAAGTACACTGACAATTTCAGCCACTGGCCCAGCAATTTGATACCAGTAAATGTTTTGAAACAAACAACTACTACCTCAAATTCAAATCCAGAAATTAGCGATACTTTATATCAACCTGATAGTAAAGAGTGCAGTGCCGGCTCCGGCATATTTCTTAAGAGGAGGAAAGAAGTTAACAGTGCAAAATGACACCTTGAGAGAAACGTGCTACAAATTAGCCTACATGCATACATCTAATACCAGGTGGTGTTAGGGTTGGCCTTCCCTTTTGTATAGCAATAATCTGTTTTTGTAAACTGAGTTTCCTAAATTGTCCAAAATATATGTTTTCACTTCCATTCATTGTTGAATAATTGCACAAATTAACAATTAGAAGGAAATTCACAACCTCGCAGCATTTTTCACGTACACTGCAGCATCACACGTGTTGGAAGAGACCAGCTACTAACACATAACCGGAACTGTTTTACGGAAATGGGAATGAGAAATAATCTGTGAGGAAAGCGAGAACACTGCACCCACCCACGTGGTCTGTGTTGTCACATTACATTTTACAAGTTCAGTATCTCATGCTTTTGAAGAATGTCAGTTCTTGTAAAGTCATACTACCATTATTGTTCAAAGCTGCCGGTGGCCGATTAATTTTTTATGTTAAAAATAATGTAGTTTGCAGTACTTTCAATTTCAAATATATTTGTACAAAACTGACAACTTGGCTGTTGTCCTGTCTAGTAGATCTGCGATACTAACTTAGAACTACTTCCTCTTTGTTTTATATAAATCCAACTTCAACTTTCAAATATCCTCGAAACTTTCAAACCATGAATAGTAGCTTATGTAAAGTGCAATGAATAATATATTTTGTTTTTTATTTTAAGAAAGTTTTTTATGGTTTCTTTCATAGCTTTGCGTTAAAACTGTTTTTGTTGTGTCTCCTCCTAGATGTGTTATAGTCTGGTTGAATGCAGCATCATTAGATGGCAGCAGTAGCAAGCTTGCTGCAAGACCAGTCGGTTTCTATTTCCCGCCCATGCGCTGATTCAGAGGAGGATCTCCTCCCTATCCGTTCACTTACTTGCTTTAAAACACTGCTTATTTCTCTGGCCGCTAGCGCGCTGTTGTCTATGTGTATTAACTGCAGTAAAGGAGGAATGGATTGACTTTCCTCCACACAAACAATCTTACATCCTTCTCACAGTTTTCTAGCAGCACATGAGTGCGCGTCGTTTAAAACTTGATCAACTGAGGTTTTCTTATAGCTGTGAACTTAAAAGTTATCGAATCTTCCTCGAATTTCAAGGCATATATTTCATTTGGTATTTACTTTCAAAAGAAGAAAAATGTGAGGAGGATGTTCCTCCCTTCCCCCCCCCCAAGGAACCGCCACTGAAAGAGTGTCTTAAGTAGACTGCAGAATACTATATGTTAAGAACTGGCAAAACTCCGTTGTAAGAGATTACTAAACCTTATTGCTGTGCTAGAGACGAAGTTTTCCCTCCATTAATCTGAACCATTGTCGCTACTGATTGACAAGTCATCTGATGCATCACTGCTATCAGTAGCACTACTATTGGCTGACAATTAAGAAAGAGGAGGTGAATAGTATACTGTGTCATTCTTTAAGATTGATGTATGTGCAGACCAATGGAGTTTTGTAAGTTATTCTCCTATAGTACTTGATAGAAATGCATCCATATTACATACAGGCCCAGCCATTTGTAATCGATGATACGAAGTGTTAAATTATGTTAAGTAAATTTATTTTATTTACACATTTCCTCAGCACATGATGTCATTCCTAAGACAACATGAGCTCTGCAAAGACCAACAGTAATTCAAGTTTATGGGTACCATTTTCAATTATTGCATTCAATTAAAAGAATATTGATGTGGCTGCAGTTCCAATTCCAAAAATTCGTCTGACATTTAATGAATTTGTTTATTTTTATAGTGCAAAAAAGAAACCAATAAGGCTTACTTTAACACAGTAATCAAGAGTCCAGGTAGCATCTACAATGTGTGGTGGATGGATTCCAATATGGCTGAGAGCCGCCTGCAGCTTGTTTTTGTACTGTCTGTATGCTTTCACAAGCTTTTCATTTCTTATTGCTGTGAAGTTGTAATCCTGGTGCAGAGTCACAGACAGGGCATCAGGATCAGCATCATGTCTTGCAGATTCTACCAACAGACACAGTAGTGCAGCATACGCCTCTTTAACTGCATCACCTTTGGAATTGCACAGCTGTGAAACGTCTGAAAGAAATTATATTTATCTAAAATAAGAAGTTGTAATTATGGTAATGACTTAGTAATCAGCGACCAGACAGCTATCTTCCCGCAATAGAAGTCCAAGGCACATAGTCCTGCTTTTCCATTAAAGTGTAAAGAGGCTGTCAATCATAAGAACGCGTTGAATAACATATTCTCCAGAAAACCTACACTAAAGAAGGTACAATTTTCTTTTGCTTCACTGGCTTCTGCGAGATGTATATTGGTATAGTGACAAACACGTGGTTTTAATTTGCACTCTCGCATGTTATGTTGGTAATTAGTAAGATTGGGGGGAGGGGGATAACAGTGTATTAGAATATAGCCTGCACTTAAGTATCAAACGAGATTTTTACGCTGAAAGTATGTATGGCTGAAAACTAAAACCATGTGTTTATCACTAGGCCTATATATATTTCACAGAAGCCAATAAAATAAAATAAAATAAAATAAAATTGTGCCTTTTTGTTGTAACTTTTCTGGAAAAATACCTAAGCTTATTTAGAAGATATATAGCCTAATTTTAATAATGTATATGCCTTGGATCTCTCTTTAAATTACATTAAAAATTCAACTTGTATTTGGTAACAATTAACATTTACATGAACTATAATTTAGTTTTCATTCTAGTCTGTAAATACGGTAATTAATAGGTACCGGTATATTTATAGTCTTGGACAAATGCCAAATTATCCTAAAAGGTAGCCTTGATGTAACAAAACATAGGCCTACAAATAGTCTAGCATAATCCCTAAAAGGCAGTGAAAAAGGTAAAGTTTCGGTATTCTTTAGTCTTAACATCAGGTAATAAATGTAAACCATTCTGATAAATAGATAATTTTGTATGTTTTACATGGATTCACTAACTCGTGATTTTGTGGTTAGTAAAAATTTGTTCCCTTCTGGGGCCAAAGCTGAAAAGTTGGCACCAATACAGTTATGACGACTCAGCTCTATTAACATAATATTTAAATATTTCAATTAAAAAAGTTCAAATTTACTTACTTGGTATCTTTTGGCCATCTGTAATTACACATATTCCTGCCTCTAATAATTTTGTAAAACATTCATCTGAAATGGTATTAGAACTTCCAAGAACCTTCAAACCTGCTATACCATCCGCAGAAATATCCATTTTAATGCAAAATCAATTTTTACATTTATTTTTCATCTAATGCACATGATTACTCCTGTATTCTTGTAAATCAACTTCTGACAACTAATCTCAGCTGTTCATACTGTAGGCCATGACAGTATGGATACTCGCACACCGTTATTATTCTGTTCGTTTCTTTTAATCAGTGCTTTTAATAATTGCAAAAACGCTTTACGTCATTTACGTGTCATATGCGGTAGTAACTAATAGAAGTAAACAATGGTAAGGACTTAAATTATAGATTGTAATTACTTAACCGTTGTGTTTTTTAAAATAAGTTCTCATGCCATAAATTCTTAGATTTTATAACCAAGATGTAATTCGACAGTGTGCGACCACCGATTTCGCGCAGTTGAAATGCGGGAATTTGAGTGAGATGCTAATAGAACTGAAGAATAATATTATCTAACCGAAATATCCAGACATTTATACGTAATTTATATCCCTTAAAATAAATAAATGATTACGCACTTCTCTTACCTTGATCATGAAACTTGTACAGTACAATCAAATTTTGTAAGGAGACACAATTTGTGTTGAAAATATTTCACACATCAGTTTCATATTTAACACTGTATTGTTATGTTCTTTGATATCTTCACACATTTTTATGGGAGAGTTTAAGGTTACTAGCACTTTGAAAGAGGAAGTGCCTGTAATGGAAATGGAATCTCCTTCTGGAAGTTATACCTCTATCCATTCATCCTTTCTTATTGTACCGGTAATATCACAGTCTAGTATATAGTAGACTGTGGTAATATTTTGACATTTAACCATTTTGCAAAGTAGTCAAAGGAATGTTATGCTTTGTGCACCGGTAATGGTCCTCAACAATGAATAATTTATGAGCTCATTATACTAAAATTCAGATATATTACATACATAAAAATGAAGGCATTGCTCAGTAGCTTATGTATTAATTTCTTATTTTAGATATATATGTGACCTTTATTTGCTTATAATGAGTGATTCATAATGTTGTCTCTATCAGTTTGTCACGATACTACTGCTCTTTAGGTCTACCTCATTTCCTTTGGCACTTTATTCTGTCTTCCTGTCTTTCAGTCCTATTTTTAACAAGCTGAGTCTCTCTATTTATATCTTCACTTTCTTTCTCTTTTCTTTACACTTGGGTTGGTTTGATTTGCTCTTAATGTCACAATATGTCCTGAGCTAGTGTTCCAACTTGGGCACCTAGCCAAATTCAAGTATTTTGAACCAGTGCATGCTGCCCTCTTTTATGTTTATTTTCTTGTCAAGACAAATTTATGTTTATAACATATCTTCCCTTCTATCATCATTTTATAAAGTGCTTTTCATCTTGTGAGTTCTTTATTTCTTGTAACAGATTTAACTTCAGATACACATGTTACCATTAAATTCTTGTTTTTTGCTCTTTTTATAATTTAAAACTTTTCTGTATAGAACATAAGTAGATGAGCTTCAGTGTTGAAGCTCTGAAGGAGCTCAGAATATCGTGTTTGGTTCAACATAGCGCTAGTGATATTTCTTATAACTTCTTTATTGCATTCACAAAATTTTATTTCTTTCAAGCAGTAATTTTATTTCATAGTGCTGCTTTGTTATTTCAACAGTGCACAAAAATATGGAAATCATTATTACAACGCTATGGCAAGGATTTATGCTGCTTCAACCTTCATTTTTCAACACAAAGGAGTTCCAGAGCAGCTACAAAGGTACACGACTTTGTGCAATATTTACGATGATCTTAGGAAACTGTAGAAAAGATAGGTACAGTACTACATAGGCTTAAAATAGGCTCTTATTCTCTATCAGTGTATTAGGAGAATACTTTATAAATTATACAATAGCAATGTTATGATGATTTCTATAATGAAATCATAAACACCATCCCTCTAAATTTTAGCATCTTTAGTCATACTGGTGTTTGTAATATTACATCCTGTAAATTCTGAAATTTTTTTTCTTGGAAGCTAACATTTTTGCTCTCCTTATGATAGATCTTAATATAGCTTCTTGTTTAATATTATATAATAAATACCGGTACATCCATTGCATTTAATTTTATTTTGCCATAAATAATGTGTTGAACAAAAATAGAACTCCTTAAGGGAGCAGCTTCATTTTGGAATAAGAGTAGTTTTTCTCTAGGATTCGACATCTAGACATGTTATGGAATCATTAGTCACTCGATTAACTATGTAGGCCTATATCATTGACATCTTGTGACCAATGCTCTTGGATGTTCAAATAATTCGGAAAAAAATTAATATTTTTCTGCATTATTAAACTTAACTTAAATGCACCGCACAACTGCTGTTTTGGAATGCGGAATATATAGACCATATAGGGTGAAAAAGAGAGTGAGAGGGGTTCAGTGGAAAGAGTCAGAAGATGCGAGAGTATAGCAGTTACCCTCCAATGGTCCAGTAGAAATTTTCACTCCTGCCTCTATTGCTACAAGTACATTGTAGCTATTCCACTGTGTATAACAGCCATATAACATCCCCTTACTCCCCCACTGAAACCACTCATCAGAATGTTCAATCCTACTATGATAACTAACTTATTCATCGTTATGAACATAACATGAACCAAATTTTAGTATGCAGATTAACACTGAAACATATATTCCCGATTTTTATGAGTAAACTTACTTACTTACTTACAAATGGCTTTTAAGGAACCCGAAGGTTCATTGCCGCCCTCACATAAGCCTGCCAGCGGTCCCTATCCTGTGCAAGATTAATCCAGTCTCTATCATCATACCCCACCTCCCTCAAATCCATTTTAATATTATCCTCCCATTTACGTCTCGGCCTCCCTAAAGGTCTTTTTCCCTCCGGTCTCCCAACTAACACTCTATATGCATTTCTGGATTCGCCCATACGTGCTACATGCCCTGCCCATCTCAAACGTCTGGATTTAATGTTCCTAATTATGTCAGGTGAAGAATACAATGCGTGCAGTTCTGTGTTGTGTAACTTTCTCCATTCCCCTGTAACTTCATCTCGCTTAGCCCCAAATATTTTCCTAAGCACCTTATTCTCAAACACCCTTAACCTATGTTCCTCTCTCAGAGTGAGAGTCCAAGTTTCACAACCATACAGAAGAACCGGTAATATAACTGTTTTATAAATTCTAACTTTCAGATTTTTGGACAGCAGACTGGATGATAAGAGCTTCTCAACCGAATAATAACACGCATTTCCCATATTTATTGTGCGTTTAATTTCCTCCCGAGTGTCATTTATATTTGTTACTGTTGCTCCAAGATATTTGAATTTTTCCACCTCTTCGAAGGATAAATCTCCAATTTTTATATTTCCATTTCGTACAGTATTCTGGTCACGAGACATAATCATATACTTTGTCTTTTCGGGATTTACTTCCAAACCTATCGCTTTACTTGCTTCAAGTAAAATTTCCGTGTTTTCCCTAATCGTTTGTGTATTTTCTCCTAACATATTCACGTCATCCGCATAGACAAGAAGCTGATGTAACCCGTTCAATTCCAAACCCTGCCTGTTACCCTGAACTTTCCTAATGGCATATTCTAAAGCGAAGTTAAAAAGTAAAGGTGATAGTGCATCTCCCTGCTTTAGTCCGCAGTGAATTGGAAAAGCATCAGATAGAAACTGACCTATACGGACTCTGCTGTATGTTTCACTGAGACACATTTTAATTAATCGAACTAGTTTCTCTATTCCGAGGCTTATTGTAGGGATTCGTAACAAGCTGTTTTATGAGTAAAAGAGAATAATATTAAAAAACATTATAGAGGGCTCTATGAACCATTGAACACAAAGCACGAGTCACACCTGACATGTATATTGTAAATTTCGAAAATATATGCAGATAATCTATTATTTATGTCTTATATAAGTGTGTATATTGGAGATACGTTTACTCGACCAGTGGAGTGTATGGCTATTAAACTTAAGGATACAGGTGTAGTTCCGAACTGAAACAAAGGATTATTCCTTTTGTAATAACTGTAGAAATATTTTTTCACCTATTTTAACTCTACCACAGGCAGTTGAAGCCTACAAAGTGGCGGAAGGTTAGAGGTCTCACCTTTTAGTTGGGGAATCTGCATTCATAGTACTTGGGATTCCAATCCTATAGACTTGTCGCCTTCACCCCAAGAAAACTCCCTGTTAGAGGCTTAGTCGAACCAGGACCTTAGAACGGTGACCAGAAGAATTAGATCAGTGACTCTATCAAGAATCTAGTGAACCCCCTGTGTAAGTGCTATGAGAGTTCCTTTGCTTGCATATAAAAAAATGTGTCAATATGAAGCTGATACTTCCCTCTCAAACAATATGTTGTAGTCAAAAAGTAGGGTAGTGTACATTATTCTGTTATAGTACATATTATTTTGTGATGAGAGAAGAATAACGATTGCAGGATGAAAGAAATTTTATTTGAAATTTATATATAAAAATGATATAAAGAAAAACTATTCTCGCTACAAATGTGATTCCCTGTACATGGGCGTCATTGTCATTGTATTATATTATATTATATTATATTATATTATATTATATTATATTATATTATATTATATATTACTGCTGCTGACGTCGTCTTCTTCGATGTCAACTATGATCAGTTGCAGTGTCAGCAAAAAGATAATTTCAGCATGGGAAACCCTCCTTCTTTGTATCCCTCACTATTGACAGTTACTGGACAAGATACACCTAATTTAATATTAATACTGATTAGCATACGATTTATTTATCATTTACACATGAAACTAAAATAAAATTATGGAGATAAAATGTAATAAACATTCAACCAATTAAACCATGAATATTGTGAGTTTCGAGCACATGCCCATTTCGGGTATTTATTCAAATGTATCATTTCAAATGTAAATTATGAATAAATTTGAATTTGGATTTGAATTAATGCACAGTAATAAGAAAAGAAGGGATGTCAATGCTAAGGAAAAGTTGTGAGCTAAATATGAACGTACTCGTAACAATAATAATAATAATAATAATAATAATAATAATAATAATAATAATAATAATAATAATAATAATAATAATAATAATAATAATAATAAATAATGTACCGGTATTTTCTTCATTTGGGGCCTGGAATGTAGGTACATCTGCTTGCATACTTGGTATGAATAGGCCTAATTAATAATCAATTTAAAAAAACGGTTAGGTATTGTGATTAGTTTTATCGAAAAATTAGTGATATTAGTAAAAATGAAACATTCAATTTGTTACAAAAATATGGAAATCAAGTAAGCACTAAGAATCAGAGAATAAGTTAATTTCTGCGTAGTTTATGTATGTTAAGACGTACTGCATTACCGGTACTGAATAGACCCTTAACGAATGTGTGCTGTGATAACATTCAGTACACCTTTACCATGAATACCTAGGTGCATTTTTTTGTTATTTATTTATTCATTCATTGGTATTATTACTGACATTTTTTGTTTGTAATAATATTTATAGTAGTAGTAGTAGTAGTAATGATGATGATGTTAATAATAATAATAATAATAATAATAATAATAATAATAATAATAATAATAATAGTTTACTTAATTCAGTTTTATGGAGCAAAAATATTGTAAAGAAGACTAAAATTTTAATATATAACCAGCCCCGTATTTAGGTGGTGCTACGCACATGGACCCGTACAATTTTAGCTCCTCCCACCAACTAACTTACGTAAATCTTAAACATTTAGCAGTCAAACTGTAAAAAAGTGGCATGTAACCACAATATATGCTGCACTCTAAAGAAGGCATCTGTGAAGTAGCAAAATATCTAAAATTTATTTTCAGTTCCATTTTTCTTTTCTTTTTCAAAATGTTGCTGCCTCTATGAATTTACCGCCCCAGACCCATGTGGCCCATGCGTTAAATAAGGGCTTGTATATAATGCAGTAGTAAAAGTACCAGTATTTTACTTTATGGTGCCGAAGCACGGACACTAAAACAGAAACACAAAATATCACTGAGATGGACTTCTTAAGACGTTCGGCAAGGTCTTCAAGAAGGAGTAAAGTGAGAAATATTATAATAATAAAGGAAAAAAGGAAAGTCACAAAAAATGTACTCAATGAAAAATAAGAAACTGTAGTTGAAATGGTATGGACATGTAATGAGAAGAGAAGACACTGAATTGAATGAAGAAGTTTTGAACTGGAAGTCACCTGAGAGAAGGAGGCGAGGAAGGTCACAACCTAGATGGGCTGATAGAGTAAGGTACAGCATGAAGAACAGGGATATAAAAATTGGAGATTTTCTGAACCAAATTATCTGAAAAAAAAAGAAGAAAACTGTATATTTTGGTTGAGGAAACCTGTGTATATCACAGAAATATTCCGGAGATATAATAATAGTTATAATAATAATAATAATAATAATAATAATAATAATAATAATAATAATAATAATAATAATAATAATAATGAATGGAAAAACTGTAAGAATGTAAAATGTAGAACGTAATAGTGGTGATCTGTATTGAATTATTTCATGAAACCATAAATCGAATGAAAAAAACTGAAGGAAAACTGGAACTGTAAAGGTCGATCACTACAGTTGAAACCTCATATAATAATAAACAAAAGCATTATAATACCTACGTCATAGTTTACATTAAGTTGTAGTATTCTTAAATTAACGAATTTCGGTGTTTGAAATAAAATAAGTGCAGATATGTAGATTGAGAATGATTTAAAATGTAATTTAATAATTCTCAGCACCACAATATTTTATTGTTAGTTTAGTAGCATTTCAAGATCAGGATTAAATAGTGTAAACTCCTGAGCATTAATTTAATAAGTTGCAGAGTGATTATTTGATGCTACAGCCAATTTGCCTTAATTTGCTCTGCATTTATGAATGACTATTGTGTTGAGTGTAAATGCTAATGTGAACATTGTAATTCAATTCACATTAGACCTTTTTTATTTTCCTCCCACAGCCAATTTTTCCATGTGTTTATTGGCTGCGCTCTTTCTGTCCCCTGTCTCACGCCGTCTGCTATGTTAAGGCTGTTTGCCCATCTCTGTCTGCGGCCAGGGTGTTGTGTGGTTTCCCACTGTCCACTCTTCTAGCACCGTCTCTGTCGTCCTCTCTGTCTACTGTCTTGGTATTTGCTATATCCAGTTTAGTGGCTACAGCCTGAGCCAAATACCAAACTGCTCGATGTTGTGTTGTGCTGCTGTTTTCTTTGTGTTTAGTAGTCATTCTAAGTGCCCGTGTCCACACGATTGTGGAACTGTGTCATGCTCCTTATTCTCTGCTCCCACCGTCTTACATACCACGATGCTGTCGTCTAGAAGCATTCGGTCACTTGTGTATTGTTCAACACGTTTATTTAACCTGTGAAGCAGTCGTCTTTTGTTATCACCCAGTTACATCATTATTTTATTCGAAGATTTATATTATTGTGTCTAATCAGTTACTCCACTTCGTAAATTTTTTTAATGGTGTCTGTGATAATACAACATTGTGATCATCTGAAGTGAAACTGCATGTACCAGAGACTGCTGTCCTCATCGTACCAGATGTGCTGTCTACTACTGAGAAAGAGTAATGATGAAATCGTTTTGATGTGAGCTATTCCTAAATTTGTTGTGAAGGTCTGCCTTACAAATTATTTTCATCTTTGAAACCACGTCTGGTAGCTGCAAGTTCTTCTGTGTAGTGATTGGACTAACGACCGCAACTATGAAATGTTACGACTCTTCTTATTTTTATGGAAATCCTGTTAAGTGCGAACTAAGTCGGTATAGTACACACAAGATGCCGTGAGATATATAATATTTATATACATTTTTATTATGGTTAGTCGACTCTACGCGTCATGTTTTCTAGTGCTGGTCTAGCGTTGAAAAACACTTAAGTTGCGATGTACGACTGACATGTAGACTATTTCTGAGAGTTATGGTGAGTTGATATCGAGGTGCAAGTGCTTCACCAGGGCTTTAGGGGATTTATTCCTTAAAGCTTTAGGGTGTGAGGCAGTGTCTAATAATGCATAAACTCCCGTCCAATAATAAATTACAATTAAAGACTGGAAAGGATATGTTTACGCGGTTTAACTTTTGTGGTGAGAAATCGACCGCGATGTCGATCAGTTTTGACTCTTGTACATGATGAGAAAGTGCAGGCGAAGTTATAGGCCGGAAGGTGTGAGATAGTGTTTGCATGTGCTGGTAGATCTTTGTGATAGCACAATGACAGTAAGCTACCAGTATGAAGTGGCATCCTCCACTAGCGGAGGTTTTACACGTCTCCTCTTTATGTGGAAGGGGAGCCTCTATAAACTCATCTACCGTGAACTCTTTCTCTTTTTGACTGCATTCGGAATCCTAAGTGCTCTCTACAGGAATGCCTTTACCGAAGAACAGAAACGGCAAGTATACATGCACCATTTCTTCTTTTAATTTTTTTAGTGTCGTTAAAAATGCTTACAGTGTCAGGTTCAGGTTGAGAACTGAGTGAAATTTTATATGCGTTTTTCTTATAAATCGAAATCACAAGAAAATGAGAGCTTTACATTTAGTCATTTGATAATTCATTTTGTTAACACATTAATAGTAAAAAGCAAACAGTAGAAATAATTTTCTATCATTAAAATAAAAATGTTTTAAATTTTCAAGATAAAGTTATGTCATATGAATCACTCTGCATACAGTGAAGTAAAAAAATGGAGTAAAATACGCTTTTCGATTTATTAGAAGTGTATTACATTTTATTACAATCCGTTAGGGTCTTGTATAATACTTATTTCCACTTTTATTGTCTTTTACTTATAGTATAATGTTTTGGGGCAGTAATTCACAAAGCGCTAAATTTGTTTTATATAACAAAAGGAGTTAGAATTATAATGCATGTTCGTAAAACTACTGGTTGTGAAGAAGTAAAAAAAAAATCACATATAACCTGTACTGTGGATATACAGGATGGACCGTAAGTAATATCATTAATTTCAGCGGGTTATTCTTTGAGATATTTCAAACAAAAACGTTTGCTCGGTTTTGCTTCTTTTTCGAGAAAAAAAAAAAAAGATTTTATATGAAACATTTTGTAGCGTATTTTGGAAAGCTAATGAATTAATTTCCGATATGCTCAGTCAATTTAAGAGAACATGCATTATGATAATAAGTGATTGAAAGAATTTTAATTTTGTCCTTTAAATGTGCAGAAATTTGTTCCGAACAAACGTAAGTTTTCGTTTTGCAAAGAAATTTTACAATATTACATTTGTTTGGATCAAATTTAAATTATGTTTTATTTAATGACTCTTGCAACTCGGATCAAATTTCTACACATTTAAAGGACAAAACTAAAATTCTTTCAATCACTTATCATAATACACCGAGTATATTGGCAATTAAATAAATGGCTTTCCCAGAACACGCTATGAAATGTTTGATATAAAACAATTTTTATCTCGAAAAGGAAGCAAAAACAAACAAAATTGTATTAAACTTTTTTGTTTGAAATATCTAAAAAATAACCCCCTGAAATTAATAATATTACTTACGGTTGACTCTTTATATTTACGAAATTCTTACGTTTACAGAATTAAAATTGAGTAAGTTTGCAATAAATTAAGGTTCCATTTAGATAATATAAGAAATAAATAACTTTTCCTCTTTACTCCATATAATACGGCTTTATGCAAGGATTTAATTTTTAATTACCGGTATTTACTATTTAACTAACTGTCTATACACACACATACATATTCTGTTGTTATGGTTAATTGAAATTTAGGATAATTGCGAGATGTATAATTTGACATTTATACCATGTTATATGCATTATTAGTAGGTGTAATAATAAATTAATAACTTGTAATTTACGAATAATAAATGGTTATTACACGTATAACTTGCTATGGACTGAAAGGTCCTGTGTTCAGTCCTGGGTGGTGACGGAATTTTCTCATCAGAAGTTCCAGAATGGCCCCGAGGTTCACTCTGCCTCCTATAAAATTGAGTACCAGCTGATCATAACACCTCATTCTAGTGCCGAGGTCAATGATTTATCTGTTTTTATGTCCTACCTTATTTTTGTAGTATGTAATTATAACACATCTATTTTTATAAAGTGACTTATTAATAATACATATGAATTAATGCTTTTCTAATTTTTTACACACAATGAAAATTAAACTCTTTGATATTTTGTGTTTTTTTTTTTAGATAGATACAAGTATAAATATATGCTATAAATTTGTATCGTGATAAAGGACATGGAATAAGACTACCGATACACTATCAGTTTCTTGGATGGGTAGTGTAAATTATAATCTTGCCAGCTCAAAATAGATTTACGACATAAGTAATATTGATGCTTTCTTGTAATATTATTTACGTTTTGAGTTGGAATACATGCATCGCTTTTTGTAAATAGCATTTATCATTAGATATTTTTTCTTACAATACAATGAGAGAGTGACAAGGACTTAGTGATCTCTCCACTGTTCTCTCTTTAAAATATGTCCTCTCCCTGCACCTGGCTAAAGAGACGAGGAACAATGAAGCTAACAACTCACTGTTGTCTAGCTCTGAACTTAAGCTTCACCTCTAAATCCTTTTTAGATCTCTTGGCCTGGTCACAGACTCGTTATTTTTACTACTATTTTATTAATGTTCTCTAGATTGGAAAGCATTTCAGTGACTGTAAATCTCATTAGAGTGTTTATTTGAGATGATGTTGATTAAACAATTTTGGTTAGTTAATCTTTTAACCTAAATGTAGAATTTTGGACGGACCATTCGAAAAACCTCGAATTTCCATCACCATCATCATCATCATCATCATCATCATCTATAAGATTTAAATCATTTAGGTCTATTTCATTATTAAATAACATCACGTATTTGTTATTGAGGTTGTCTGGCCAACTACGGTACTCTATCTTCCAATCTCAGTCTTTCCTCATGATTTGTACTGTAAAAGTTTTCTAGAAGTTTTTCACTATTCGCTGTTTCACATGTTTGATTAGTTCGTTTTTTGTTTTTCAGTTACTTCAATTACGCTTGAATGTTTAGTGTTTAATTTATTCATTGCTTTTAATCTGGTCTATATGTCCACACGTGGCACTGATCTCAACAATGATTCTTTTTTTCTTTCTTCTAATTTATAAGCAATATATTTTTCTTATGCATATAAGTATACAGTAAAACAGTAATTGTTTAACTTAACAAAATCTTACTCGTGTTTTTCTTCTAGTTTTTTGCCTGAAGTTTCTTAAAAATTTTCCGCACTTAATCTTCATTTTTTTTTTTACAAAGTGTAAGAGATACTGCAATCTTGGTGCTTGCAACTTAATTGAAATACTGATTGTTATATGACTTTTACTTCTGAAGACCATGTTTTTTTCTCCCCAGAGGAATGTTTAAATTGTAGTTAGTTATCCATTATGTTGTCACCCTGGGTGGCACATGGGGTATAGCGTTGGCCTTCTGTGCCCGAGGTTGTGGGTTCAATCCCGACCCAGACTGATGGCATTTAAGTGTGCTTATATGTGACAGGGTCATGTCACTAGATTTAGTGGCATGTAAAAGAACTCCTGCACGACCAAATTCTGGCACGCTGGCGACACTGATATAACCACGGTCGTTGCGAGTGTCATAAAATAAAACACAATTTCAATTTATGGACTTTTTGTTATGTTTTGGTGTCAGGAATACGCTCCCACATTTATGGACACATATATAGATACACCCTGTATATTTTAGTTAGATATATTAACGCCCATTTAGGCATTCAAGTGCTAAAGGGAAAATACCATTGGGACCAGAAGTTTTATGGAATGGTAATGTTTCTATGATTTCCTTGATTTCTTTTGTTCTACTGGAGTTTGTTGAAGATATAGGTTCATCTGTAATTTTTTAATGAAGTCTAGATCAGAAATATCTTGATGAGGTTGGAATCGCCAGTAAAGGGAGTCTGCAAAGTTTTCTGCTTTGTTGATCGTACGTCATCTGATGTTCTGCATTTTCTAAAGGTGTGTTTTTAACCGAGGTGGATTTGCCTAATAAGTGTTTTGTAGTTTCCAGAATTTTTTTCGACTTGGTTGAAATGCTTCAACTTTATCCACAAAAGAGTTAATTTTTTTAAGTTTTTTTCCGTCGTTGATACCGGTAGTAGACTCTTTTCACTTGTGGATCCCGAATATTTTTGACACTTTTCCTGGCTTCAGTTTTGGTTTTAAATAGATAAGTTAACTCATTTGATTTGAGTAAAGTAAGGTGTTGTGTTGACGGGGTTCAGGGTTGTGATAATTTTATTCTGTATGTAAAAATCTTAACTGCAACGTCTATATCAGGTGGTTGTTGAAAGAGAGAATTCACAGTTATTGATGCATGAAGTTGTTTGGAGTATTCATTCCAATCAGTTATTCTGGTCATTGTGATAGATTTTTTATATTTAGTAGCTAGGATCTTGAATATCAATAGTACTGGTACACGGTCTGAGTCAAGGGCTAAGATATTTTTTTGTGTCAGAGGGTATATTTTTGTCTTAATGAGGCAGATATCGAGTACATCAGATTGATGTGTCGTTGACCAAGGATATCGTGTAGGGTCTTCCTGTCCAGTGACAGAGTACTGATTTTTTATGGAATGTTTAGTAGAAATTTTTCTCGTAGTGTATTGATGCAGGAGTTCCACATGTTATGTTTGGCATTAAAGTCACCATATATTATGAAATCGGTATAGAGAGAAATAAGTGAGTTCAAATATGCTTCATATACTTGTGTGTATGGTGAATGATATGCCGCAGCAATTAGGATTTCTGTATAAATTACGAGTGTAATGTAAATACATCATCTGTGGTGTATTCTGGATAATTTTTGTCAAAATAAGTGACAACTTTGAACCTGCTTGTAGAGTCTGGTTGACATTGTCAAAGTCTTAAAAATTAAAAATTTAAGAATAAAATTACAGATTAATTGATAGATTAAAATTAGTGTACTAAAAAACTAAGTATAACTATTATAAGGTTGATGCGTAAGTTCGTAGCATTTTTGTTTGTCATCACAACAATGCGTTATTAGGCGATTATCGTTTGTCATTTGTCATTAGTTATTTGGAGTGTTGTGCTTTTAAATACACCTTGAATTTTGCGGATTTGAAGAAAGTTTCTAATATTTGTAGGCTAAAGAAAATGGAGTGTCAAGCGGAAAAAAAAGAACACTTCCGACATATTCTTCTGTTTGAGTTTAATAGGGGAGCAAAAGCAGCAGAGGCGGCTCAAAACATTTGTGTCGTGTATGGTACAAGTTGTGAAACTTGGATTCTCACTTTGAGAGAGGAACATAGGTTAAGGGTGTTTGAGAATAAGGTGCTTAGGAAAATATTTGGGGCTAAGAGGGATGAAGTTACAGGAGAATGGACAAAGTTACACAACACAGAACTGCACCCATTGTATTCTTCACCTGACATAATTAGGAACATCAAATCAAGACGTTTGAGATGGGCAGGGCATGTAGCACGTATGGGCGAATCCAGAAATGCATATAGAGTGTTAGTTGGGAGGCCGGAGGGAAAAAGACCTTTAGGGAGGCCGAGATGTAGATGGGAGGATAATATTAAAATGGATTTGAGGGAGGTGGGATATGATGATAGAGAATGGATTAATCTTGCTCAGGATAGGGACCAATGGCGGGCTTATGTGAGGGCGGCAAAGAACCTCCGGGTTCCTTAGAAGCCAGTAAGTAAGTAAGTATGGTACTTGGCTTGGATTCACTTGGCTTTTATTGGGCTGGACTCGGGTCGGGTCTGTATTCTTAGGCATGGTTTGGCTCATTGTGCGCCCTTATATGTGATGATTATCCAAGTCCGACAGATGTCCTTGATGGGATTCATGAATCCGACACTGACAGGTGGACCATCCTGCCTCAGCCACTGATAGAGCCAGGTCCTGCTTCGCAGACGAGTATCCCGTTACGCCCCAGGGCCCCAAGCCCTTCCTGATCAGCTGATGCTGACAAGTGTCAGTGGAAAATTTTCGACCCCGCCAGGAATCGAATCCGGCTGACTAGTCCGGAGTTAGACGCGCTACCACAGAGCTAACCTGGCTTACGTCTTACAAAAATGTTGGTTGAGGTATATAGGGACGTGACAAAAACATTTTTCTAAATGGCAGCGAATTTTTAATATTACATATTTCAATACTCCATCCAATTTTTTTATAACCTACAGATAAGTTACATAAAATTTTCATTCATGTCAGTGAGTGTTTCTTTCCAAATGTTCCTTAAGTCACATCCTTATTAATTTCTAATTATTCTGTTCTCTATTAAACTTTACACATAGGAAGAAGCATTTTTTGTCTACGCCTGTGGAGTAACGGTTAGCACGTCTAGCCGCGAAACCAGGTGGCCCGGGTTCGATTCCCGGTCGGGACAAGTTACCTGGTTGAGGTTTTTTTCGGGGTTTTCCCTCAATCCAGTATGAGCAAATGCTGGGTAACTTACGGTGTTGGACCCCGGATTCATTTCACCGGCATTATCACCTTCATCTCATTCAAACGCTAAATAACCAAAGCTGTTGATAAAGCGTCGTAAAATAACCTACTAAAGTAAATAAAAAAATAAAAAAGAAGCATTTTCAGAGAACATTTAAAATTATAACACGTGTTGAAAATGAGAGTCATTCACGACCAAACAATATCCCAGTCTTTCACGAAAGCAGTCCATTGTCTTTCCCACAGGTTCATGAATAATCAGTTCCATCTCATCAGACGTCAATGTTGTTTGCTCTAACACGATACATTCCGGACTTCAAGTAACTCCGTACGAAGAAATCTAATAGGTTGAGGTCAAGTTATGTAACTGGCCATTCAATGTGCCCTCTTCTTCCGATCCATTTACCAGGGAACACTTAATCCAGGAAATCTATTACCCCTCTACCATAATGTGGAAGTGCACATCTTGCTGCAACAGGCGTTCTCTGAGAAACAACTGTTTGCAAGATGGGATAACATCATCACGCAAAAGCTGTTGGCACTTAAGGGAGTTTTACATTTCCTTCTATGAAAAACTGTCTAATTTTTTTCCCCACTAACCCTTCTCAGACGTTGACTTTCTGAGGATAACTTACTATATATTATGTGTTTCTACCATCCACTGAAGGTTGTGAAGAGACTAGTACCTACCTAAAGTTATGGCGACTGATGCTGCCATTTAAAGATAAATTTACCTCATCTGTAAATACGATTAACCTCTCCAGTTTTCACACTATTACATGACTGATATCGTATTCAAGTGCCACATATCTTGTTTATTTAGGAGAATATCATCATATCAAGGACAGTTACGCCACCTGCAACCACTATCTTTGATCTTCCAGCTTTCGGTTTATTCTTTTTTTACTATTTTTGAAACTGTTGACTATATTATTTGGGTGTATAATTAAATGCCTCTTGTTGATTTTTCTTTCTGTCGCCACAACCAACCATCATTAGACTTCTATTCTTTCTCTTTCAATAAATATTGTAATGATGATCGATTTTCAGCTCAGGAATAAAAAAGAGCCATTATTGATTTATGTCAGTGTTTTGTTAGTTTCATGGCCTACTCCAGATTAATACACAATAGTAATATACGTTACAAGAGCGGTATGTTGACGTTTTCATGGTCGAGGAAAAGATTGAAAAAGCGAAACGCAGTTGAGCTTTTTTAATTTCCGAGAACATGAAAACAGAAATACCGCTCGTGTATCGTACATTATTTTGTGCGAAGATCGTTTATTACATACCTGAAAGACGAATTTCTAATTAGTTGCAATGAAATCTCCATGTTGGTTTCTGTTTAATGATGGCAACTTCGGAAAACCAAAATATCTTTCTTCAACATTGTTGCTATAAAATGTTTTCTGTGTTTACTCTACTCCAGCAGGCCGTGATATACGTCCGTCTTTTTTTTCCCGCAGTCTATAAATGCGAACTTAAAACAAACGGTAAGGTTATGTAATGATTTATTTTTCATTTTAATATTTTAACAATATTATTTATATAACATATTGCAGTAATAACATCGGCGTCTGGAATCTTGTTGATTTTTTCACGGCTTCCTTAATGTTACTTGTATCAGGAATGCAATAAGTTTCGTGGAGTAGTAGACTTTACTTAATTTTTGCAAATATTTAAAAACAATAATTAACATTGCAATTTAGGTAAAATTGCAGTGGTAAGTTTCCAATTTATAATTATTACTATGTTAAACGTCTCTAAAAATAATATGTTAAAAGCCTAAAGCAGTAAAATGAATGTCGCGCTTAAGCGGTAAGAAGAGGGAAATTGTTATGTGTGTTACGTTGGGAATACTGAATGTGGTATTTCACACTTACCGCGTATTGGTTCTGTGCGGAAAACAAGCAAATACGCACGATCTCGCACAAACGTATTTTGTATTACATATCAAAATCTTTGAAAATATCGTAATAACATTTACAAGAGAATATTCAGTGGTATAGGTGAAATTTTTATGTATCTATATGTAAAACTGAATAGAGATTTCAAATATGTAAAAATTAGTATAGGGTTCCATTGAAAATAAATGTTTTTTTACGCCCTATATAGACCTATCTCATTCAATATTTTTGATAATACTGTTCTAAAATTTGTCCCTTTCCGTGGTGTTGTGGTCTAAGGCATCCTGCCTAGGACTCGCGTTACGGAATGCATGCTGGTTCGAGTCCTCATGGGGGAAGAAATTTTCTCATGAAATTTCTGCCAGTGTATGGGACCGGTTGTGCACTTGGGAAGCTACAAAAGGTAGCGAAATCCGGTTACGAAAGCCAGCTATAACGGCTGAGCAGATCATCGTGCTACCCACACGATACCTCCATTCTGGTTGGATGATCGTCCACCTTTGCTTCGGCATGTGGATGTGAAGCCAGGAGCCGGCTAGTTGGTCTGGGCCCTTAAAGGGCTGTGGCGCCACGGATTATTATTTATTATTATTGTCATAACATTAACCGGATTATTTAAAACTTTTATATTTAACATTTTTTCGTGGAACTGATATAAAACGCCATGAGTAATATTCCATACTTATTTAACACTCTGTATATACGAAACTAATTTTAAGGTGAGTTATGACTGTAACTTAAGGAATCCGATAAAAAATATATATATTATAAAAAAGGCCAATTTTTTCTGTATCAGAAAATGTCAATACTTCATTGTTCCACCATTTTTAAAATCACCCGACAATCATTTTTAAAAGGTATGCGCATGGACAATTCTGAAGTAAGTAAATTTTCACTCGCTGTTTTTCAACACTTTGCTATGTATAAAATGCTTCTTGCGATGCAGTTGTTATCTGAATCAGTTGATAACTTCATATAAGCTGCAATAGGTATAAAAGTTAAAATAGGATTTTATGTAAAATTAGTTTTAGTAAAAAATTTTAATAGATTCAATTGCAATCATAATACATTTTTAACTAGTAATAAATGCCTAGATCACTGGTCGTCAGAACTCGCTGAAATGGGTGAAGGGTAAGCGGATCCGTCCCGTGTGCCCCCTCGTGCAGCAGGAAGAAGTAGAGAGCATACCCGCTAGCAGCTACGAATGCACCATAGTGCAGTGTGTTCTCCGCGGGTAAGAGACGCTAGCCCCAGGGTGCTCTGTGCTGATGACCGCTGGCCTAGATAGTTAAATATGTATGAAACAATAACATTTCATAGCAAGTTTTGTTTATATACCGGTACTTGTGAAGTGTATGCCTACAAAATTTAAGATTCATCAGATTAAAACTGTCATGTAAAGAACTTTTTATATCGAGTAATAATAAAAAGTCAATATATGCTAAAAACTTTAAACTGATAAACCCACAGAGTCAAAATTTGGCATACTATATACTGATTTAAAATATGCGCATCATATGCGGAGACAAAGAGGAAGGCAGGGATAAATCGCAATATAGCGAACGCCAGTAGAGGAAGTTATCCCCACCCACATGAAATGTGCATTCCACACAACACTCGCCTATCACGTAGTGTGTCTGGTGAGCTAGTAGGGGAAAAGTGGAAGGGGTCGTGGGCGGAGCTTCTACGTTCGCTATATTGCGATTTGCCCGAAGGCAGAAAATAGGAAAGATTGGGGAATGCTGGGTTTGCAGTGAAAGATCTGTCCATGGGCAGAACACATGTACGTATGTATATATTATGTATATATGTATGTACTGATAAGAGCATAAACACGTGATTACTTTAAAATTGTATAAGTTGGTAAAGCCAATCATAATACATTAGAAATATTTGCTTTGTCACAGATGTAAAATAGATGGATTACAGATGGAGCTTGAATCAGACTCACGCGCACTTGCGTCACCCATACGAACTCGTCTTTGCATTACTTTTAAAACTGAAATTTAGTGTTTGTAATAAATCTTTCTTGAAGCATAAAATTCAACAAAACTGGAGAATTCGTGTGTAGCCCTTGAATCGTGTCGTTTCGATGACAAGCAAGTGCACAATATGCTGCATCATCAACACGACAGAACATTATACAGGGCCCTTATAATATTTGTTTCACAAATTGGTAACCCTATGTGGATAAAATTGTTCCATTTTCTTGCAATACGATGACGTCACTTGTGGTACCATGGAAAGGGGAAAAATTTCTGATAAGTTTGAGATATGTAAAGAAATTTAATTTATCAATTCGTGTCTGATTTAAACCTGCCTGACTACGGTAAACCACTATAGTCAAAAGTAAATTGATCGTAGAGTCTCAACTCTGTGTGATTATACAGGCTGTTTCAAAAATACGGGGCATAATTTCAGGTATGTATTTCCCACATGTAGGCAATCAAAATAGTTCATTACAACATGTGTCCGGAAATGCTTTATTTCCGAGTTATGGCCTTCACAACATTGAAATTCACCGGAACATTTTTCTTTCCGCAGGTCGTTGTCATTACAGAAGATGTTCAAAATGTCCACCTCCTGCTTGAATAATGAAGCATTTCCGGACACATGTTGTAATGAACTATTTTGATTGTCTACATGTGGGAAATACATACCTGAAATTATGCCCCGTATTTTTGAAACACCCTGTAGAGAGATGGTTTTGATACAAAGTTAACTTCCATCTACAGTGGTCACTGAAGGCACTTTGTACAGTATTTAAAGTCGGTCACTAACAGCACAAAAATGGGTTAGTCGCCAGTTTCACGGTCGCTATTTGCGTCTCTCCAGGAGGAGGTCAAGTGATCGCTTTGAGTCTTCCTGCAGTGCCTATGGCTGCAGCGAATAAAAAATCTAAATACTTAATGGAGGCCGAGGAACATGCGGATTTCCCCCTGTTGGAAATTATCCCCCTCTCATAAATTCATATTAACATCCATGGCAGGGATAGCTTCTATCCCCCCTCACAACATATAATTTAGGCTATTGTACTTTATAAAGTACAGTATTGTGACCTGGTAGAGTGTAAGAGAAGGCCTTAACAAAGTCAGATTGTCTTTAACCCATAACTTGGCAAAGCTTCATTTCTCACACTAGTTTATTAAACCTTGTCGGACCGTAAAGAAAACAATTATCGCAATGTCCATATTTTTATGTGTTGTACAGTACAATATTATAGTATTGTGAAATTTTAATTTTCCTACCAATTTTTTCTATTGTTCTATTAAAATTATAGCATATAGCCTATTAATCTGTTGTATTCTGTAGGATATATTGTCAATTTTACGGTTAAGAACTGGGCTTCTATAAGTGATTTTGTGCAAACGTCAGGAACCCATTGCGATTTTTCCTGGAATCCCTCCATGTACGCCTTATGACTAGTCTTCTTCTCTGCCTTTTACGTGATGCATTTAGTATAGATTTCAGGCGTTTCTCTGATTCTAGATAACTTTTCCGTTGCCTATATCATCTTGTGTGTTATTGTCGGACCATCGGATCTATGCCCCTTCAGCGCTGTCGTCGTTCTTGGAAAAGTTAACGCCTCTACTCACCCCATCCACTTGTTTCTCTCCCACTACGTCAAACAGCAGGCCACGAACCTTGCCGAATAGGTCCGTCAAACAGTGTCATGTCTCTTGAATATTGCTTATAATACTGTAAGGTTAGTTATTACATATTCATAATTTAATTTAAGTAGGTCTAATGATGCTGATTGACTTATGCAAAATGCTATTACTTGCTTAATAATATTTCTTTCACCACTCCGTGCTACAGTATTCATGTTGAGTTGACAACACTGGACTGCAAGTGCAAATAAACTGTCCCGCAAGAAGGCTCAAAATTGTGAGTAGTGGGGGAGAGAAAGAGAGAGGGATAGAAAAGAGAGAAATAGGAATACAGGGAGAGAAATGAATTGCCGAGGCTGAAAAGGAATTAAGGTTCAGTTCGCATATCTTACGGGGGTACAGATCCAATGGTCGGACTATATCTACAGTCAGGACAGTCTGGAAACTTATTGATTGTCCCTTGCACGTAGACGTACCATCCCCTTCTTTTCACAACCTTGAGCATATAGTCACTGCTTACCTAATTTGTGTTAAATGTAACCGAACACTGGACTCTACTAATAACATTAAAATTAATAACATTAATTGAAGATACAAACGGTAGTGCTCCTAAATAAACAAGACAAGTGGCAGTTGAATATAATATCAGTCATGTATTAGTGTGAAACTATGAAATCACAGAAGTGTCATCCATACAAAATTAATCTTTTGCAAGAGTTGAGTGAAGACGATTTTGACAGAAAGAATGAGTGCTGTGAAATTTTGATTTGAAGATAGATCGGAGCCCAAATTTTGAGAGGTTCATCATATTTTCAGATAAGGTAAATTTATCTTTAAATGGCAGCATCAGTTGCCATAACTTTAGGCACTAATACAGTCTAGTATATACAGTCATGAAGCTTGAGTTGTAGGAACAATAGTCTGCGCCGGTACTATTTCGCATTGCCTGTAATGAGCGTATAGTAGCGATCCTAGTGGTTAGCAACTATCTATGGATGCATATTTACTACGTATTGAGCTTCGTGACTGTATATACTAGATTGTGGTACTAGTCTCTTCTCAACCCTCAGTGGATGGTAGAAACACATATATAGTATCCTCAGAAAGTCAATGTCTGACAAGGGTTAATGGGGAAAAAAATTGTACAGTTTTTTATAAAAGGAAATTCAAAACTCCCGTAAGTGCCAACAGCTTTTGCGTGATGACGTTGCGTGATGATGTGTGCTTCAAGAGAACGCCTGTTGCAGCAAGATGGTGCATTTCCACATTATGGTAGAGGAGTAATAGATTTCCTGAATTAAGTGCTCCCTGGTAAATGGATCGGAAGAAGAGGGCACATTGAACGACCAGTTACATCACTTGACCTCAACTTATTAGATTTCTTCGTACGGAATTACTTGAAGTCCAGGATGTATCATATTAGAGCAAACAATATTGACGTCCTGAAATTAAGAATTAGAGATGAGATGGAACTGATTACTCACGAACCTGTGGGAAAGACAGTGGACTGTTTTCGTGAAAGACTGGGATATTATTTGGTCATGAATGACTCTCATTTTCAACACCTGTTATAATTTTAAATGTTCTCTGAAAATGCTTCTTTCTATATGTAAAATTTAATAGAGAACAGAATAAATAGAAATTAATAAAGATATGACTTTAAGAAAAATTTGCAAAGAAACACTCACTGACATGAATGAAAATTTTTTATGTATCTGTAGGCTATATAAAATTGAATGAAGTATTGAAATACGTAAAATTAAAAATTCGCTGACATTTACAAAAATGTTTTTGACACGTTCCTATATACCTGAACCAACATTTTTGTAAGACGTCCGCCGAGTTAGCTCTGTGGTAGCGCGTCTGCCTTGCGACTAACCGGCCGGGTTCGATTCCCAATGGGGTCAGAAATTTTCATGTAAAATTTCTACCTCGGGACTAGGAGAGATGGCGGTGCACAACTTCTAATCAGTAGATTGTGCAACAATATGCCTGGGTTAAATCTCAAATCTCTCCGCAGTGCATATGAAGAGAAGGCATATATTTCCTCACCTTCATCATCATCATCCTCACCGATTCCCAACAATACACTTACACGAACACTTACACATACACTCACCTAGTACATGACATAACTCTTCACAGATACACATCATGCATTACGTGGCCCGCCGAAGTGGTGTGCAACTTGAAAATGGGTTACAGACCTGCCATCTATCCGCAGTATGTAGAACCTGAATCACGTTAAGTAAAGTTGGTAGGCATTAGACACACATTTTTGTAAGAACACTGTCATAATATCAAGTGACTTATTTGCAACAACTTTTGTACGTAACATTTTTTTTTGTGTGAAATGGATGTATGAACGTAATTAACAATATTTCATACGTAATTAGCATTCTGTATATAGGCCTACTATATGGCATATAAAAATGAAAATTTACTCTTTAATTGCATTTATTATTTCAAATTAAGTTACATTGTGCTGACAAACAAACATTCTGATAGGGGCAGATAAAAAGTTATTTTTTTTCTTCCACCATGTTAATAATGTCAAAAAAGTGCTTATACAAATTTTGGCCACTCGACCGCAATTACGAGGCCGTCCAGAAAGTGATTTTTCCTGAGGCCATTTACAGAAAAAAGCACAATTGTATGGAAAGATTTATTGAAACAGATACAGCAATTGTTGCGCTATTTGTCAACATATCCCCCACTGGAAATGAGACTTTTTCATACCATGGGATCAATTTTTGTATCCTTGTGTCGTAGAAGTCAGCCGCCTGGGATCGGAACCAGCGTTTGACAGCCGTCTGCACCGCTCTGTCGATCCCCTGGTATGACGAATATCTCAGTTCCGGTAGGGAATATGTTGAAAAATAGCTGAACAATTTCTGTGTCTGTTCCAATAAATCTTTCCTATGAAATTGTGTTTTCTTTCTATTAACGGCCTCTGGCGAACTTATTCTTTTACGACCCTCATAATTGCTATCGAGTGGCCAAAATTTGTATAAGGACTTCTTTTGACATTAACATGGTGAAAGAAAAACAATTAACTTTTTTATTTACTCCCATCAGAATATTTGCTTGTGAGATATCAAAATTGCATATACTTATCATTTTGTTTAATTTATAAAGCTCTCTCTCTTTCTCTAGAATTACTTAATTATATAAAATATTGACTTCATCATTTGCGGAAATTATTTTTTCGTCATAAATCTTTATTTTCATAAATTACAAGTCTAAGATTATCGAAGTCATTATCTTCTGCATTCAAGGATCATATCTTTTAGCCGGCTCCTTCCTCTTGTGAAGGTTTTAAAGGGGGCATATACATCTTCGTAACTCGAAACAATTATTTTTCCTCCATATTGTGGTTAACTCTTTAATACTTTCATAGTTATGACCTAAGACCTGAGATTGTGTCTTTACTTGGCCAATTAAATGCGGACAGAACTTTTCATCTTCAGTAAGTTTGTCGCTTATTTCCCGTAATTTAAATTTTCAAAGTCCGTTTCCCTCATAACTTCCACATTTTTAAAGATAAATTTATGAAATTTTGCATGAAATGTACTTCATACTGGAGAATAAACTCTGCCTTTAGCAGGTGTTTTATAGTTTCAAATTATTTTGCATTAATAATCCTTTACGTAAAAGAAAATTACGTTTTGAAATTCGTGGAAAAAATTTTACAAAAAAGATAATTCTTATTCATAATTATATTTAACTATAAAAGTAGAATTTGTAACATACTCTTTTTGAATAAATTCTCCCGACCACGAGCGTTCACTTATACGGGGGTAAATTCTTTAATTTATACTTCTGTTTTATGTATATCATAGTTTCTAATGTTGGCTATTTTTGTTTCTATTACGTTTAGTGTGTATTTTTGTGGCTTTCTTATTGTAATAATTGTAATTATAATAGATGTATATTGCTAATAGCAAAAAAAAATAAAATAAAATAAAGAGAAAAGCATTAAACGTATTCAAAATTGTGCAAGATATCAGAGAAACCAAATCTTCGTTGCACAAATTGTACTCCTTAATTTAAAAAAAAATATATAATTGCCCTTAACATTATTTTTTTGGATCCTAAAAGTTGTTTATTAATCTAGAAATATTGTATAACACTTCTTACGAAATTCGAACACAATTTATTCAGGATATGTATAAAATAAATGTTGAATTTTATTAAATTTATACTAGCCAAAGGTGTACACATCTCCTTAAACCAACATTAGACATTCGAAAGTAGGAGAACTGTCGGTTAACTGGCCAGCATGATATGAAACCACAAGATATAAGCCTATGTAAAACAAGGAATACATGTCCAGTCCTAATAGGAGGAGAGAAATAAAAAATAGGTTGCAGCCGCCAAATTACTCTTCAAGGAACTACCATTCATGTAAATTGAGGGAAAGAAGACAGAGGACGGACACTGGAAAGTTTTCTTTTCTCAATCGTACTACCAGAGACTGGAATGCTTTACCTGCAGACTTATTAAAGGCTTTACTAATAACCAAAAATATATTTAAAATAGGCTTAAGGACTTTAATAAAAGACGGTAGTATATTATACACACTATTTAAAGGATGTAATAGATATTTTGTTATTGGAAGTTTTGTATCAGTGAAGAAGTGTGTTGTGTCAGTGAAGTGTGTTGTGTAAGTGAAGTGTGTTTCTGTCAGTGAAGCTTTATAGTTTATAGTGGCAGTACAAAGTATTTGAACAGTAAAATGTTTTGAAGTGTTAGTGAAATCAGGATAGAATCAGTGAAATGTGTCGTAGTTTCAATGCAGTGAGTGAGTTGTCAGCGAAATGAGTGTATTGCTGAAAGGTACTTGTGCAGGTATGAACATATAAATCTCGTGGGTTTCAGTTCGAACTTAGGATTAAGATACAAATTAGATTTACTTTAAATGTTATTTCAAGTGATCGTGCTTCATTTAATTTAGGATGCTCTCTGTTATTATTATTATTATTATTATTATTATTATTATTATTATTATTATTAATTATTATTAGTATTAGTATTAATTATTATTAGTAGTATGTATGTATGTATTTATTCACACTGCAAATGGGTATATACCCGGTGGCAGTGGTAACTAATTACACTCAATAATGACAATATTAATAATAAACACAACTAATAAAAACAATAATTAATAATAATGATAAGTAATAATAATAGTAATAATAATAATAATAATAATAATAATAATAACAACAAGGAGCATCCTGAATTAAATGAAGCACGACCACTTAATAGTACATTATGCAACGAGCCTATAATGATAGTAATTAAGACGCGAGTATCTTTGTTTATGAAACGAGCGCAAGCGAGTTTCATAATTTTCATACGAGCGTCTTAATTACCATTATAGGCAAGTTTCATACAACTATTTATGCTCGACCATATTTCTAACTTGAAATTATTCAGAAGTATTCATTTTATTCGCATCTGACTGAAGATCGTAAGTGACCTTGTGCATAGCTCGTGAATTGTGAGATGTGCGCAGACGCGAAAGTATTGATTTTTTCCGAGGAACAATAATGTCATTGACCTTGATATAATTTAGAGAATAACATGAACTAATTTTGATATAACCTGGAAATTGATTTAGAATTGAAAAACGAGATGACAAATTGAATTTATTTAACGCTAACTATTATAGTAACAGAACATAACCTTCTGCGACAGTATTGGATTTCCAGCCTCCGTGACGTTTCCCTCGTTGTCTTTCGATTGCATATCCGAGAATAATCGAAAACCTGAACTTTAATGAATAGGTGTACTTTAATGACATGCATTAAAGGACTGCTACCAGGTGTATAATTACTACATTTCGGCATGGTCGAGCATAAAATAACATTTAAAGTAAATTTTTATTAATTTATTATTGTATTTTTAATAATTGTGTTTATCATTAATTGTCATTATTGAGTGTAATTAGTTACCACTGCCACCGGTTATATACCCATTTGCAGTGTGAATAAATACATACATACCGGTATATAATCTTTTACGTCGTTGCCGAAAATCGAACCCGGATAGGTAGAATTTGTAGCTATGAACATTTATCGTTGAGCCACAGTAAAAGACAGGATTGAGATGTAAGTTCATATCGAATTAGCCGCTCTTTCTATTAAAATAAATTAAATATGAGTTGATTTATTTGACCTATCATATTAACTTACGCTGTTTAAAGCAATTACCGCCAGACGGTTGGAAGTGTAGGTAAGATTCAAGGTGGAAGGAAGGAAGGCCTGGTCGCAGTGGATGTGCTATTCTCATTATACAAGCCAGATTGAGTAGTAGCCAAGTGTCAGGTCTGTGGGCAGGTTTTTTTTCTTACTGAAGGAGAGGACAGTATCACGTTATGCTTGTTGTTTTGGGTTCCTCTTTTGTTAGGCTTGTCGTCGTGGCTCACAGACAGTAGTAAGCATGTGCGTGTGCGTGTGTGTGTGTGTGTAAGTGCCAAGTTTTGTTGCTTTATTTAGCTCCCAGCAAACTCAGGGTCCAGTACACTTACTTGCAATATAAAACGAACACTCATTCACTTTTAGCTAATAACCGGTCATAAATTATGGAATTACTTTAAGGGTTAAGTTCTTACCTTTTATGGGGATATATTTCATCTTTATTTGATTATAAATGAGCTTTTCTACGTGATTCAAACAATTTTTTTGTATCATAATATGGTTGCGATAATTTTTTGGCCTGGCAAGTGTATTGATTATGTCTGTAAGTACCAGAAATAGGAAATTAAAATTAATATTATAAAATTGTTAAATTTATTTTCAAATTTTAATCCTTATAAAATAAATAACTCCATGGCGCGACAAACCATCGATGGCCAAGATCGACCAGCAGACTCCTGGTTTCGTGAGGTTCGTTATATACTTGAAGAGATCTCGCTAGCGAAAAATGTGTTGCGAGAAAATTCAAAGATTGATAACATGGATTCAAATGGACATTCACAGACTGGATTTAAATGTTCTTAAATGCGACAGGCTCATGTCAGTAGGTTTTCTGGCATGTAAAAGAACTCCTGCGGGACAAAATTCCGGCACATCCGGCGACGCTGATATAACCTCTGCAGTTGCGAGCGTTGTTAAATAAAATATACCATATACATAACATTCACGGACTGGAAGAGATTCTCGTTCGAGGCGAAAACCTCGAGCGAGTTTCTCGCTGAAATTGGTAGCTTAGTGAATTTTCTTGTCACATTTATCAAAGATGTTTGACAGTTATACTCTTTATGACGATTGAATGTAGAAACAGATGAAGAAGTAATATCACAGGAGGCGATGAATTGTGTTATTTTTATTGACAATGAGGAAAGATGGCTTGTAATTGCAGTCAGAAACTTATCGAACTTGTACGATGTCATCCGTAGGCCTATTTATATGATACACGGGATGGAAACTATAAAAAACACGAAAATTAAAGAAGACATCTGCAGACAAAT
This sequence comes from Periplaneta americana, assembly GCF_040183065.1. NCBI lineage: Eukaryota > Metazoa > Arthropoda > Insecta > Blattodea > Blattidae > Periplaneta > Periplaneta americana. The sequence continues at coordinate 30,616,789 of NC_091131.1, read as the reverse complement.
ATCAGATGTCCTGAAAATAAGTAGGTCTATATTTTACTTTGATGAGCTTTAATATTATCAATTATAACATTTGAAATTTTGTCTGTATGTCTTAACAGTTTACATAATTTTAATCAGAACATAGCATAGCATCCTCTGTCATATCATGAATGGCAAAATACTGAGGTCTATTCAACCTGAAATAACGCCTAAACTTATCATCATCCAAGTCGAAATCAGTGACAGAAACTCGCTCTTATCTTCGTGAGATACAATGTGATGATTTCCAGATATTTCTGGCTTTAATCTTAGGCCTACTTTTTCTTTTCATTAACAAAATATGTTCATATAACTCCATTTCCTCATCATCTGAAGATTCAGATTCAACATAGTGTAAAGTACGACAATATACTTACAGGTTAGTAGCGTCCGTACGTAATTTGTAAAGTACGACAATATGCTTACAGGTTATATATTTAAGTACGACAATATACGTAAATACATAACCTGTAATATTTCCCCCAACGAGTGATTACTATAATCAGAAAAATACTGCCTGCATGAAGGCAGTGCATAGATGATCATAGCAAGATGTGATCTGTAATAACGAGAACTCGCTAAGTGTGTGGAGGAGGGCTCTTTGCCTCTTTCTCGCTAGCGAGGACTCTTCAAGTGTGTAACGGGCCTAAACGATCTTCTAACCACTACAGGGGTGACGTGTGTTCAGCACGCCGATCCCTCCCAGTCGTTATAGTTGGCTTAGGAAACCAGATTTCGCTTCTCACTGTACTACAAGTTGTCTTTTTTTATATAACGAAAGAGGTATTTGAGTTAATTTTTTTTTCTAAATACTTTTAGTGTTTTGAAAAATACTTTTGTATTTATACTACATAAAAATAAATAATTTACATTTTTAGCACTAAAAACTCTCTTCTTAATGATGATGCTGCTCATGAGTGATGAAGGTACGCAAACATACACAGAATGTTTCATAATAACTTGTAGGAAACAATTTAGAGATGGATTTACGCCGTAGAGCCTGAATTAAAAAAGATAACGTTTGCCCAAAAATTTCTTCATCGCAAGTATAGACCTAGTATTATTTTTTTATTTTAACTACAATTTGCTTACCTTTGAAGAATGTTATTGCGATGTACCAAAGTACATATGATATCTCCGTGCAGGAATTCTGCGTTATAATATGATGAAGAATCAATCGGTGGAACGGAGAAAAACTCTTTCCGGTACCGGGATCCGAACTCGGGTTTTCAGCTCTATGTGCTGGCACTCTATCCACTAAGCCACACTGGATTCCAATTCCGATGCCGGATTGAATCCTCTCAGTTTAAGCTCCACCTCTTGCATGAGGATTGGCCATTAAAGGGAAACTAAGAAATAGATCACATACCTTGTGATTATGCGTCACATACCTTGTGGCTGTGTCACACATCTCGGGACTAAGCGTCACATATCTCGGGACTATGCGTCACATATCTCGGGGCTTTGCGCCACGTGCCTTGAGGCTATGAGTCAGAGATCTCGAGGCTACGCACCACACACATCGTGATTATGCGTCATTTAGCTCGTGCTATGTGTTACATACATATCATGGTGTTACAAGTCACACACCTCGGCCTATCACGTAATCTTTCTAACCTTGTTAAAAATCTCGGCGTATTGCTATCACAGATAATGCTATAATGCTCTTTTATGCTCGACCATGCCGAAATGTAGTAATTATACACCTGGTAGCAGTCCTTTAATGCATGTCATTAAAGTACACCTATTCATTAAAGTTCAGGTTTTCGATTATTCTCGGATATGCAATCGAAAGACAACGAGGGAAACGTCACGGAGGCTGGAAATCCAATACTGTCGCAGAAGGTTATGTTCTGTTACTATAATAATTAGCGTTAATTGTAAATAATATTCAAATAAATTCAATTTGTCATCTCGTTTTTCAATTCTAAATCAATTTCCAGGTTATACATTCTCTGCATTATATCAAGGTCAATGACATTATTGTTCCTCGGAAAAAATCAATACTTTCGCGTCTGCGCACATCTCACAATTTCGAGCTATGAACAAGGTCACTTCCGATCTTCTGTCAGATACAAATGAAATTAATATTTCTGAATAATTTCAAGTTAGAAATATGGTCGAGCATAAAAAGTCGTACGAAACTTGCCTATAATGGTAATTAAGACGCTCGTATGAAAATTATGAAGCTCGCTTGCTCTCGTTTCATAAACAAACATACTTGCGTCTTAATTACTACCATTATAGGCTCGTTGCATAATGTACTATTTTGTACTTAGTCTGTAAAGTGGTTGCTTTAGCGATATTATAACAGTCTGTAAAATTAACTATTATAGAAATCAGTCTTATAAAATCTCATGACAACACTTTACAGATTGAATTTATCGTAACCACGACAACACATTATTTAAGTGGCTGCCGTTTTAAAAATTTATATCGAAAATACATAATATAACAAATAGAGGGCCATGGCGTGCCAATATGAATAAATATTGAAAATAAGATTAAATTTTAGTTGAATACTAGTTCTAGAAACCACTTTACGTACTGAGTACCAAAAAATATTGTATGTAACAAGTACGTGAAATCTTCAGCGGCCTCGTATGGTATTACTCACCGCACCCCACTTCACCCCACACTACCTCATCTCATCTCTGGTATGGCATATACCATCTTCCTGTAGGTTAGGTTATTTTACGACGCTTTATCAACATCTTAGGTTATTTAGCGTCTGAATGAGATGAAGGTGATAATGCCGGTGAAATGAGTCCGGGGTCCAGCACCGAATGTTACCCAGCATTTGCTCATATGGGGTTGAGGGAAAACCCCGGAAAAAACCTGAACCAGGTAACTTGCCCCGACCGGGAATCGAACCCGGGCCACCTGGTTTCGCGGCCAGACGCGCTGATCGTTACTCCACAGATGTGGACACCATCCTCCTATGGCGCACCTTGGACAACGACTCTGTCAGTAAATTGGTCTACGCAACTGAACAGTCAAGTCAAATGCTCTTCATTAGTAAAAAAAATGTATGTGCTATCATCAATCCATTCCGTCAACATTTCTTCATGCAATCATCATCTCATTACGTCAAAATATCTCCATTCTATCATTATTTTTTTCCGTCAACATTTCTCCATTTCACCATAATCTCATTTAGTCAGTATTTCTCCATTCTATCGTCATTTCATTCCGTCAATATTTCTCCATTTCTTCATAATCTCATTCCGTCAAAATTTCTCCATTCTATCGTCATTTCATTCCATCAACATTTCTCCATTCTCTATCATAATTTAATTCCGTCAATATTAGTATATTCTATAATCATTTCACTCCGTCAACAGTTTTCCATTCCATCGTCATCTCATTCCTTAAACGTTTGTATATTCTATCATCATTTTATTCCGTCAATATTTCTCCATTTCTTCATAATCTCATTCCGTCAAAATTTCTCCATTCTATCGTCATTTCATTCCATCAACATTTCTCCATTCTCTATCATAATTTAATTCCGTCAATATTAGTATATTCTATAATCATTTCACTCCGTCAACAGTTTTCCATTCCATCGTCATCTCATTCCTTAAACGTTTGTATATTCTATCATCATTTTATTCCGTCAATATTTCTCCATTTCTTCATAATCTCATTTCGTCAAAATTTCTCCATTCTATCGTCATTTCATTCCATCAACATTTCTCCATTCTCTATCATAATTTAATTCCGTCAATATTAGTATATTCTATAATCATTTCACTCCGTCAACAGTTTTCCATTCCATCGTCATCTCATTCCTTAAACGTTTGTATATTCTATCATCATTTTATTCCGTCAATATTTCTCCATTTCTTCATAATCTCATTCCGTCAAAATTTCTCCATTCTATCGTCATTTCATTCCATCAACATTTCTCCATTCTCTATCATAATTTAATTCCGTCAATATTAGTATATTCTATAATCATTTCACTCCGTCAACAGTTTTCCATTCCATCGTCATCTCATTCCTTAAACGTTTGTATATTCTATCATCATTTTATTCCGTCAATATTTCTCCATTTCTTCATAATCTCATTCCGTCAAAATTTCTCCATTCTATCATCATTTCATTCCATCAACATTTCTCCATTCTCTATCATAATTTAATTCCGTCAATATTAGTATATTCTATAATCATTTCACTCCGTCAACAGTTTTCCATTCCATCGTCATCTCATTCCTTAAACGTTTGTATATTCTATCATCATTTTATTCCGTCAATATTTCTCCATTTCTTCATAATCTCATTCCGTCAAAATTTCTCCATTCTATCGTCATTTCATTCCATCAACATTTCTCCATTCTCTATCATAATTTAATTCCGTCAATATTAGTATATTCTATAATCATTTCACTCCGTCAACAGTTTTCCATTCCATCGTCATCTCATTCCTTAAACGTTTGTATATTCTATCATCATTTTATTCCGTCAATATTTCTCCATTTCTTCATAATCTCATTCCGTCAAAATTTCTCCATTCTATCGTCATTTCATTCCATCAACATTTCTCCATTCTCTATCATAATTTAATTCCGTCAATATTAGTATATTCTATAATCATTTCACTCCGTCAACAGTTTTCCATTCCATCGTCATCTCATTCCTTAAACGTTTGTATATTCTATCATCATTTTATTCCGTCAATATTTCTCCATTTCTTCATAATCTCATTCCGTCAACATTTCTCCATTCTATCATCATTTCATTCCATCAACATTTATCCATTCCATCATCATCATCATCATCATCATCATCATCTCATTCCGTTGACATTTCTACATTCTATTCTCATTTCATTTCATCAACATTCCTCCATTTCAGGAGCACTTCTCAGATCATCGATGTGCGAGATTTGTCCATCGGGCTTGTGGGGTTGTCTGTATGTCCCCTTGATACACAGCGTGCCTTAGCGCGATCAGTTGGTGTGGGTAGAGAGTGTGCCCAGTTTGAAGGCTTCTGGCAGCTCACCCCAATTCAGATTTGTAGAAACAGGTTCTGTGTTAAAAAAGCATGCAGGCGGTCGCAGGTGAAACCCAGTACAAGAAGCAGCTTCTCTTGGCTTGGCCCCCAAACTCCCCAGATCTAACCCCTCCTGGCTTCTTCGTGTGGGGTTTTGTTAAAGACATTGTCTATTCACAGAAACCCAGGAACATTGATGATCTGAGAGTAAAAATTACTCAAGTTTTTCAACAAATCATGTTATAACGGACATGGGCTGAATTGCATCACCGTTATGAGTTGTGCAGGGTGCGCAATGGGGGATATGTTGAGCTCTGAGGTATCTCATCTTTCAGTGTTGTATGCACGAAGTTTCAAAAAATAAAGTTCAGTAGTAAATGTTTTATAAGGTTCTTAGGAAAATATTTGGGGCTAAGAGGGATAACGTTACAGGAGAATGGAGAAAGATACACAACGGAGAGCTTCACGCATTGTATTCTTCACCTGACATAATTAGGAACATAAAATCCAGACGTTTGAGATGGGCAGGACATGTAGCACGTATGGGCGAATCCAGAAATGCATATAGAGTGTTAGTTGGGAGGCCGGAGGGAAAAATACCTTTGGGGAGGCCGAGACGTAGGTGGGAAGATAATATTAAAATGGATTTGAGGGAGGTGGGATATGATGGTAGAGACTGGATTAATCTTGCTCAGGATAGGGACCAATGGCGGGCTTGTGTGAGGGCGGCAATGAACCTCCGGGTTCCTTAAAAGCCAGTAAGTAAGTAAGTAAGTAAGTAAGTAAGTGTTTTACGGTGTTTTTATTTTATCCATATCCAAATGGATCACTCTGTATATTTTATAGCGTATATTGGCTTTGGCTTTCAATCAATCCTAGATCAACCAATGACGTCATATTTTTTTGATCTAGTACAGTTTTTGGCTTGGATATACATTTACTTATTTAATAATACAATAATTACTATCCATTTATTACTACAATTTTCTAATGTAATGCTGTCCATAGTGATTTACAGCTGCTTTGTTTGTTCAAATGTCTTCCCGCATATTGACACATAGCTGAAGGCGTCCAGGAATGCAGAGACAAATGACTTGGCGCAGTAGTCGGTCTGAATAAATTTCGTGACATGCTTGTTCGACGGATGTTTTAAAGTCGTCCACTGTTCTTGATTTCGTAGCGTACTTTTTGTCTTTGACTAGGCCCCAAGAAAAGAAATCCGTAGGAGTGAGGTTTGGAGACCTTGGTGGCATTTCCATTGATCCTCTCCTTCCGATTTATGAGGATTGTGAAAACGCTTGAGAGTGAAATAAATTTAATAAATTTTGTATGTTGTATTATTAATATTTATTTTCCTTTATTTCTTTTTTTGAATATATCATATTTCTGTACACGCATTTACAATGGAATTACTGTATTTCATTTGAACTGGTCTGTTGGAGGGCTGTGTAATAACAGAAATAAGAAATATTATAACTCATGTAAGCCTATCCCTCTAGGAAACACTATCAATACAATAGTCTGGTTGCTAATCAAATGACGTCAGAATATTGTGAAGTAATTCATTGCCATTGCTAAGCAAGTGACGTCACAGTCTGACATTTTCTTAACCTTTTATGCATTTGACACTCGAACATAAAACGTTTAATGTTGAAAGTATAATATATTAAACATAATGTAAGCGATTAAAGAAATATATAAATGGATTAATGTATAAACATGATTAAAACAGTCACTCTAGTGAACACAGTAAAGTATACTCGTAATATACATCATTAAATTAATAAACAGTAAAATTACATTTTCCCTCCTTAAGTGCCTATGAGTTTTGTCTACTACATTAGCTCTAATGTGTGTACCTTTAAAATTTCATACTCATAGTTTCATGGCCCTGATGTTTTGGCACGAACTGGCTACGAGTTCACAAACACGCTCTTTCATTGCTCTTGTATAATTATTTTAAAACATTCATTAACTATTTTTATTTTGGTCCATAAGTACTATATTGTATTTTTAACTACAGGATAATTCTTAATTCACTTTATCATTAGAGTCTATTTATTTATAGCAAGATAGAAAATCTAAGCAAAGGTCAACTAGTAGCTTATGTTTTCTTTTAGTGCATTACATTATCATCTTTAATTTTCATTATTCTAAGCTAGTTTTAAGTACTGAATGACTCATTCTATATATAGTATCCTAGTGAAGAGCAAGTGCCAATTTCTTTGTAGTTGTTTGTTGCTTTTGCAGTGTTTATGTTGTTAATAAGGCTTCACCTTACACATTCCTTTGCTGATACATTAACGACAGATTATAAATGATCATTAAGTGCACAGAATCATGCTGGGCATATAAAATGTTTCCGTTAAAACAATATAATATTTTACAGTATCCATTTAGGCCCTGTTTCTTTTACTACCACCGCTATGTCCATGAGGCGTGCGGTTAAGGCTTAATGCTGCAAGTCGGAAGGTCGCGGGTTCTATTCCCGATGGGGTTATGGTTTTTCTCCAGTAATCTAATCCTTCCGGCCACACTATGGCCTTTCGGTTTGCTCAACCTCTAAAAGAAATGAGGGGTAATATCCTGCAGGTAATAGTGGTGGACACGTAGGATGGCATCCCTACTGTCATTAATGCCGATTGAATAATTTTAAGGGAAAACATTTTTCAACCCGGGACCTTTGACTGAGCTTGCCAACGCTCTACCGACTAAGCTACCGAGGAACGTACCAGATACCGGCTCAATTTTTCCCTTTATAATAGAACCCCGATTTTCCGACACCCTATTAACCGATCGGCGGATTATCCGATAGTCTCTCTCTCTCTTTGTTGCAGAACAAACTATGAAGTCCTATACAGTTACTTATAGGAGGGGGTGTTTTTCCCAACTTGTAGATTAGTCATTACCTGCTTTCAAAGTAAAGACCCCAAGAACTTCCACACAATTGTAAAATCCGTGTACCATTTAGTCCTTGTTCTACTGTTGAACAGGGGCGGCTATTCAGGTGAAGTAAGTGAAGTACCACTTCACCTATTTACGTGTAAAACACAATTTTATCTCGTATTAATAATAATTAATTCTAATTATTACCAATACCCTATTTCTATAATAAAAAAGTTTTTTTTCAGTCTTTCTGAACAGTGTTTAGTTGTATAAATAGTACCTGTAACCGTCCGCTGAAGGAATAATGTCAACTGTTACGAGCGCCGATCGGTGACTATTAGAACTTACAATACTGTAGAGGTGAAATTATTTGGGCTCCCATTCTCATACAGCACTTGGTTTCCATGGTAACGTGACGTCATGCACTGAAGAAAGAGAGTATGAGTGAAGTGCGTTTCTGAGTCTTTCAGTTACGGAGAACTGCCAGACTTGTTGTAGGTGGAGTAACTAGTTTGCAAATCTAACGGTACTAATAATAGAGAAGGGTTGAAGCTAGTCTCCAAGGCCCGGGGGGCTATTGTCTAAGGGCTGTGAAATTTTACAGTATGTTACTACCTGACTCGAAAATAGTATTCTTATTCCTTGTGTCCAAGCAGCCACCCCTGCAGTGGTAAATTAGCTGGCTCTATGTTATTTTATCAGGAATACACCCCACTTACATTTTCAAAGTTTAAAAGTTATTTTCCGAGGCGGGTATTATATCTTCTCATGAGCTCATAAGCTTGCCAGTTTTGTTCCAGCTCTTATATTCGAAAGTTTAACTCGTGCGTAAATGTACACATGTAATTTAATAGTGTGTACGTATATATTAACTTATTATTTAATGTATTTAGATTGTATTAGTGATAAGTATATATAGTGTATTCATCCTACATCATAGTGTATATTATATGTTTAATTACTTAGGTACAAGTACACAGAAAATATTGATAAATGAGTGCGAAATATGTATCCCGAAAATGACACGGTTTGTAATCTGTTAGAAATGACGTTTTGTAGACATAAATATGAGAATAAAAAAATGTTTTAAATTCTGAACGACCTACAGTTTAATTTGTTCTTTGTTTTAAAACGTGCTAAGAAAATAGAGAAGTTGTATAAAATAACTTTAAAATATTTTTTCGATGAAAGAAGCTTTTCTGTTTGAAAATATTGAAAATGTCACTAGGAATGCTACATCGCTAAGAGATAGGAGGATTGACTTGGCATGCAAAAAATTGGATGAGTCTTGAAATAAATTAATTTTTCTGTTTGCATGTGTTCTAGAATTAGTAAAATTGTACGTAATTTACGAATAGTAGGCCTACTCATATATTGATAGAACTGTTCATGTATTTGGTATGTGAACAGCACTTCACCTATTTTTTACGGCGAGCCGCTACTGCTGTTGAAGTGGCCGTACTATATAACTTATATTATGTAAAATGTCTTCCATGGGTGTCGAAAGAAACGAAAAAAGCGCAAATAATTTAGAGATAAGGAAAACAGAAACTTTATCTCATGTCGAATCAGAATATGAGATTGGTGTTACAGCTGTGCGCGATTTAAAAAAAAAAAAAGAGAGTAAAGTGCATAAAGTACGAGTACCTATGTAAATCTACAACACGAGACCTCTATTGCTATATATTCATACGTGGACAACCATCACAAGGAGTTCCCTTGGTCCTTAAAACCGGACTTAGATTAGTTAACTTCTGATCCTCTAACTAGCATGTTAAATACAAGACCATGGAGAAAATTAGACCTATGTATTATGCACTTAATTTATGAAAATCTTTTATGGTATCGGTACGGATTATCCGATTTTTTCGATTAACCGTTCAGTTCACCCCTTTCATTACCACGGATAATTGAGGTTCTACTATATATCCTCGTACCTCAAGCGGGCTGACAAGACGTCAGAACCTAACATTTGTCGGATTTACATAATATACGTCACTGTTCGTTAACAGAAAACCACAATTCAAGTCACACAGAGTTTGTGTGCTCTCAGTATTGGGTTCTGACGTCTTGTCAGCCCGCTCGAGGTATGTGGATATGAAGGAAAAAATTGAGCCGGTGTCTGGTACGTTCCTGAATAGCTCAGTCGGTAGAGCGTTTGCGCGCTCAGCCAAAGGTCCCGGGTTTTATAGTCGACTCCGGAACAATTTTTTCCTTGAAATTATTCAAATCAACTTTACAGGGAGTTATACCTGAAAGCAGAATTTGCATTAATGCCGATTGTCTATACAGATGGAAGCCTTAACCTCCCGCCATCCTATGGACCATCATCATCATCATCATCATCATCATCATCGTCGTCGTCGTAGCCGTTATCATCATCGTTATCAGTGCCACCACCATCATTATTCTCACCTTGTCACTATTTCTTTGTCATCACTATCATAATTACAATTACGCATAAAATTGTTGTCATCATCGTCATGGTGGTCCACACCTGTGGAGTAACGGTTAGCGTGTCTGGCCGCGAAACCAGGTGGCCCGGGTTCGATTCCCGGTCGGAACAATTTACCTGGTTGAGGTTTTTTCCGGGGGTTTCCCGCAACCCAATATGAGCAAATGCTGGGTAACTATCGGTGCTGGACCCCGGACTCATTTTACCGGCATTATCACCTTCATCTCATTCAGACGCTAAATAACCTAAGATGTTGATAAAGTGTCGTAAAATAACCTACTAAAATAAATCGTCATGGTGCTCGTATAATTTAATGAAACTTAGATATTTAAGTTACATTTGTTAAAATGTGTTACATATTTATCTACATAAACGTTGGAAGTAATATATTTGTGCAGATTTTAATAACTTATTTCTTGGATAGAGTACAACAAAAATTCTAATAACTTATTAATTTCAAATGAATACTTTTCTCAGAAAAAAAAAATATTTCCCCCAAAATATTAACAATGATTTACTCGATAAGTAGGCTACTATCAGTACGATTCTGATTTTTACTCTTATCGTTAAAGAAACTGTTAGGAATAATTAATCCCTTTGCAATTTTCAAATAAAATGGACGGTTTTCTTGCAAATTAAATAAAGAGATTAACAGTTATCGTTATTTTCTATCATTAGAAAGTCTGGCAAACTTACTGCGCTACTAAAGGACGGAACGCTGCTTTCCAGACCGAGTGCGTGTGTACATTCGTAGGTGAGCCGGCGATGCGCTGTTGCCAAACTACGCAGTCTTCAGCCTAATTTTATAATTAATCATACACTTAATTACAAAACGCATAATAGGCTTTTATTTATTTTAATGTATTCTATTGTGTTCTTCAATCTATACACTTATATCACTTCCACCCTGTATTTTGACAATTTTGACTACATATTTTATATACCTACATATTTCTCACTTTGATATTATATACAGGGACATCATTTTATTTTTACTAACATTTTTAATATCAACCTGGCTATATCTTTGGATTAAAGGTCTAGAACCGGAAACACCGCTTGCTCCCCCTTCCAAGACTGGAGTTCGATGATACTGGCGTAAAATACAAACAAATCACTGTACTAGGTATAGGAGGGAAGAAAAGTAGTTCATCCATTTACGTAAACTAGGAAATATTGCGATTTTGAGTTTGATAATTTTCATTAGGTTTTTCTTTAATCAAAATACAGTACTGTAGTAATGCTTAGTGTTTTTACTCACGAATTGAGCTATCCATTCGGACGTATTCATTATGCAGTGTATATTGCACTGTTACAGCACATTAGCGTACAATATAGAGGATGAAGTTAAATTGAAAAGTAATCATAATATGGATATTTAAACACATTTTTGAAAATGGTGGCCGTTCATTTCGATACAGACTTCAGTTCTTTTGTGCATATTATCGTACTATAGACTAATTCCAATTACCAGTTTCGTCCTTCGTACGAGTAACTCATGTTGAAATAATTCTATACCTACTCTATACCTTACGTAGGCTACTATAAATTCAATCCTCACTCCTGCCCGATCCGAAAAGATAAAATTACTCAGAAATGCTATTTACTGTCCGTTCAAGTGATTTTGTCGCAGGATCGTAGGAAGTGGGGGGGATCACGTGACAGTTAATTACTTAACGAGGCCCTTTTATTTAAGTTATTTTAAATAGTTGTATAATATTACGTAGACGTCCAATTCCTAACAGAAATTAATGTTTTCAGTAAAGAGCTAAGACAGCTCAGCTACTAGACTTTACAGAGGAGCGAACAGAAGCAGGTGGGGGAAATCGGGATGCGACGTAAGCAAACGGACGACAGTACCTGTGCGAAAATATGATTCAATATTGAAAGCTCTTTCGTCACTGGAAAACGTGAACATTTTTCTGGAACGCATTATACTCACTAACTCAGTACTGCATATGCGGCCTCCGCTCTGTGTGGAGGACGCTTGGAGTTTACTAGTAGAGGGGTGGGAGTGAAGTACATTAAAAAACTCAGGTACAATAAAAATTGAAGTAAAGATAAAATGATGTCCCTGTACAATCCGAGCTCATTAACGACGCAACACTGTCTCCTAAGGTCAGCTGACGTGAGTCGTGCCGAGTCTTTCATGGAAGTAGAATAGACCAGGAGCGATTTCTCAGGGCATGCTATGCTTGCTGCGCAAGCCCAATATTTTCGTAGAATGTGTATTTCTCAAAATGGCGTTACGTAAATTAAAATTTATTTTGATTTTTGGAATACTGTATAGGCGTAATACCATCCGCAGGTTGCACACCGCAAGTATCGCAACGCTTGCTCGTTTCTCGGAGCTACAGGAAAGACGTAGAAATAGCGTGAATATGATGCGCGCGCAAGTGCCTTCCTCCTTAGTCCGTCCTAGGCGCAAATGCTTCTGTTATGTGTTGTTTGAAGCTCTGGTCCGTGAGCTACACCAACGACTATTTAACGTTACACAGACCAGTATTGACAGCGGGAATGTGCTGTGATTTGCGAGTGCAATGTAATTGTATGAGCGGAATGCATGTGTTAGCTGCTGCATGTATTATTAATTCTTAAACATTAATTTGAAGTATTGCAATGACTTCGGAATTGTGTGTTATTGAAACCTTATTATTAAATCCATTTTCCCGAAGGACTATTCAAGAGAAGACAGACATTATAAAGAATATGTGCGCTCGTTCAGTGCAGTTCAATACAACAATATGCATTGGTTGGCAGGGCCGAAAAAAACTAAATAAACTGTTTTGTTGGCCATGTTTGTTATATTATATCGAACTTCTACATCTGATAAGCGAATATGATTCATGACTCAATGATTTCATAATTATAAAATAAATTATATAGGCTATGTGGGTCTGATTATTTTTATTAATTATTAATTATTATATCCTCCCATCTTCCCCTATGAATAAAAGAGCAAGCCTAACTTTCGTGACTAGCATTCGCCCCTGGAATAGACACAGTTATACTGGCGTGATTGTTGTTAAATTTTAAGATAAAATGGTACACGTGTAAAGCATTGCACAGTGAGTATTCATGGAAGATAGTTACTCATGTATTAACAAGTTCGGTCCGTGTATTTCGATGATTTCAGGAAAGATTCCTAAGTGATAACGTCACAGGTTATAAAACGATCTGTGATCTTGTGAATAAATTCCACGAGACAGAAGTGTTACAAATAAGAAGCAAAGAAGCCTCCGTACTGTGCTTACTGAGGAAAGTTTGGATGATATTGGATATAATTTAGAAAATTCCCCTGAAAAGTCACTTCGTCGTTTTGCCAGGAAACGGGCGTATCATAAGTTCTGTACTAGTTTCTACAGATCTATTAAACTTAAAAATTATAAATTTACAATGGTGCAAGAACTGCGACTCGATGATCCTGCTATCTGGAGTGACTTTGATGAGCGGATTTTAAACGGAGTCCATGGCTCCAGTCTCCTTTTTTTCTGACGAAGCCCGGTTTCATATCTCGATCCTCCGACTTTATCTCGGAGAACTCCAAAAGACTTGACCGACATCAATGCATCAATCTAAATGTATTGCTTGCAACGTTACAGTATTTCCTATTTATACTATGTGTAATGAATGAAGAATCCTGTTCCTAATTGGTGATTATCGTTTCCTTCCCCATAATACAACAAATAATCTCCTATTGGTGTTATGCCATTCCCATCTAACCTAACCTCCTGTACTCACACAAAGTCTATCCTATATCTAGGTAGTTCCTTTGCTACTAATGTTACCCCTCCTGTTCTATATAGACTTGTAACATTCCAAGTACCAAATCTCAAAACCTTATTCCTTTGCTGTGGTCGTGCCAGAGAATCAGTCCCATTCCGAGGCTTATTTGAAGGATTCGTAACAAGCCCAACCCCCAAGCTGGAGGACCATCCCTCATCGGCTGTTCGCGACTGCTTATTCAATATATTCACAGCTACCCTCCATATCTGGAGGCCGTCTCCTCGATCCGCAACTTGAGAACACGCCGCTCTAGAGTAGGCCTATGCCATTAGGAAAGTCCAGGATAACAGAGAGGGTTTGGAATTGAACGGGTTACATCAGCTGCTTGTCTATGCCGATGACGTGAATATGTTAGGAGAAAATCCACAAACGATTAGGGAAAACACGGGAATTTTACTGAAAGCAAGTAAAGAGATAGGTTTGGAAATAAATCCCGAAAGGACAAAGTATATGATTATGTCTCGTGACGAGAATATTGTACGAAATGGAAATATAAAAATTGGAAATTTATCTTTTGAAGAGGTGGAGAAGTTCAAATATCTTGGATCAACAATAACAAATATAAATGATACTCGGGAGGAAATTAAACACAGAATAAATATGGGAAATGCCTGTTATTATTCAGTTGAGAAGCTTTTATCATCTAGTATGCTGTCAAAAAATCTGAAAGTTAGAATTTATAAAACAGTTATATTACCGGTTGTTCTGTATGGTTGTGAAACTTTGACTCTCACTTTGAGAGAGGAACATAGGTTAAGGGTGTTTGAGAATAAGGTGCTTAGGAAAATATTTGGGGCTAAGCGGGATGAAGTTACAGGAGAATGGAGAAAGTTACACAACACAGAACTGCACGCATTGTATTCTTCACCTGATATAATTAGGAACATTAAATCCAGACGTTTGAGATGGGCAGGGCATGTAGCACGTTTGGGCGAATCCAGAAATGTATACAGAGTGTTAGTTGGGAGGCCGGAGGGATAAAGACCTTTAGGGAGGCCGAGTCGTAGATGGGAAGATAATATTAAAATGGATTTGAGGGAGGTGGGATATGATGATAGAGAATGGATTAATCTTGCTCAGGATAGGGACCAATGGCGAGCGTATGTGAGGGCGGCAATGAACCTCCGGGTTCCTTAAAAGCCAGTAAGTAAGTAAGTAAGTACTATGTGTAATAGGAAAGTAATAGCACTGTGGATAATGGATAAGTGAGCGAAATTTAAAATTCCAAATTTTTCTTCTTTTCAGGATATTTGAAAAAATAGTCGTCTACTGTGACAATTACATCAGTATGATTCCACTTTCATTCGTGTTGGGCTTCTACGTCGCATATGTTGCTGGGCGCTGGTGGCAGCAATACATGGCAATTCCATGGCCAGACAAGTAAGTTATGAACTATATTCTAACAAATAAAATGCGTAGCTAGTTAGATTGAATTTTATGCTCGACCATGCCGAAATGCAGTAATTATACACCTGGTAGCAGCCCTTTAATGCACCTCATTAAAGTACACCTATTCATTAAAGTTCAGGTGTTCCACCAATTAGAAAATACCATTGTAGCAATATGAAAGCGCAAGTATCGATTATTATCGGATATGCGACGGAGGCTGGAAATCCAATACTGTCGCAGAAGCTTATGTTGAAGAATCGATTCAAAATAAAATTGAAATCTCAAATACAATATTAAACTCAGTCGAAAAAAACAACACACAAATTAACATCAATTCACCGTCATCTTCCAGCCTTTCACAAAGCACATTCCCACAAATTCATTTCACCAATTGCACAATAAATCACCTATATTTGAAATAAAGTCAGTTCTGTTACTATAATAATTAGCGTTAATTGTAAATAACATTCAAATAAATTCAATTTGTCATCTCGTTTTTCAATGTCTAATTCAATTTCAAGGTTATATCAGGATTAATGTTTATTTTACTCTCTAGATTATATCAAGGTCAATGTCGAAATTTGTTTCTCGGAAAAAATCAATACTTTCGCATCTGCGAGGTATTGCACAAGGTCAGTTCCGCTCGTCAGTCAGATAAGAATAACATGAATACTTATGAATAATTTCAAGTTAGAAATATGGTCGAGCATAAAAAGTCGTATCAAACTTGGCTATAATGGTAATTAAGACGCTCGTATGAAAATTATGAAACTCGCTTGCGTTCGTTTCATGAACATACTCGCGTCTTAATTACTACCATTATAGGCTCGTTGCATAATGTACTATTTTACAAGTGATATAAGAAAGAAAAGCATGGATTTGTGAACTGGTGAACACCGGGACTATGGATATTTACAAAAATACATTTCATAGATTTGAGATCCAAGTCACAATTAAAATGTGAAGTAGGTTGCAGAAATCATAAATTTAATCTGCAGTGAATGCAGAATTTTCAAATGTTATTCATTTATATACATTCAGCATGCATAGTGTACTTTTCTACTGGGTTATTTAACGACGCTGTATCAACTACTGGGTTATTTAACGTCTATAGAATTTATGACTTTGAGGTGAGGCCGAGTATTCGCCATAGATTACCTGATATTCGCCCTCCGATTGGAGGAAAACTCGGAAAAAACCCAACCAGGTAATCAGCGCAAGTGGGAATCGAACCCACGCCCAAGCGCAATTCCATATCAGTAGGTAAACGAGCTCTCTTCTGAACTGCGATGATGGTTGCAGAGTGTAAATGACATAAGTTTCCAAACCTGTACAGGTGGTCAGAATTGCTCAGTTACGCTTAAAAAACGGTTTTGTGCGTGGCACGTAAATTACGAGTGAAAGACACATAAAATGGAAAACGTAAAATGCGTAAAAATTAAAAGGAACTGGAAGGGGATTTAAGAAAGTGCCAATGATTGCATGAGACGTCAATCTAATTAAATCATTAAAATCAACATGTACATCAATTCCGCGCGAAGGGATTGAAAAGTAATCAATTGAGCGCGAAGCCAATAAATGTAAGCACATCAATTGCGAGCGGACCTTCTCTCCATTACAATTTTTCTCTCTTGTAGCTCGAACATAGACGTTTCACGTCGAAAAACGTTTATTAATAAATTAATCATGTAAAGAGTCTTATTAAGAAAATTTACGTTTAAAATGTAATATAATGAAAGCAGTTTTATATTATCAATACACGAGAGAAAATTAGAGACTTCTGCGTAAAAATTGGTTTAATACGTCAAGTAAAATAAGTAAGGAGTAAATTACCTTTCCAACCCGCCAGGTGCTACAGGATGGCCCACTGAACAACATAACCTGATGATATTTTGTTATAATTGAAACAGTTCGCACAGAAAAAAGATAGTTTTTGCAAGTAATAAATAATAGCGTAATGTTGGGAAATTCGGCCAAACAATTTCACATAACATGAACCAATAACCAAAGGACCAACAGCGAGAAATATACGCGAGAACAGTGAATTTTCTGCACACGAGCATTATGATTCTGACTTAATTTTGGAGTATAAGTTATGTCGTGAGTGCAGTCCTTCAACTTCATCAAATATGCTTTCTGCATTGGATTTCTGTACGTTCAGTGTTTGTTGTTGTTGCTCAAAAATTAAGACTGAGACGGAATTGGTGACTGATCAGTGGCTGCTATCCTATAAATATTTATTTATTCATAATTTTCTTTCAAAGTCAGGCCTTTTACTCCAAACCCAGCATTCCCAAATATTCCCTCTTTTCCGCCTTTCTCTTCATAGACTTCGCATATAACCCATATATCTTGATGTCGTCTATCATCTGATATCTTCTTCTGCTCCGAACTTCTCTCACCATTCGTTCCAGTGCATCATTGAGTATGCAGTTTCTTCTCAGCCAGTGACCCAGCCAATTCCTTTTCCTCTTCCTGATCAGTTCCAGCATCGTTCCTTCTTCACCCACTCTTTTAGCATAGGTTCATTTCTTCTTATTATCTCTGTCCATTTCACACGCTCCATTATTCTCTATATCCACACTTCAAATGCTTCTACCGTTTTCCTTCACTTCGTCGTAATGTCCATGTTTTTGCTCCATACAATGCCACACTACACACAAAGCACTTCACTAGTCTCTTCCTTAGTTATTTTCCTATAAGCACGCAGAAGATGCTCCTTATATTAAAATCTTCCTTTGCCATTGCTATTCTCATTTTAATTTACTGGCAGCAGTTCATGTTATTACTTATCTAATACACCCCAAGTATTTGAAGTTATCCATTTTTTTAACTGCCTCATTTCGAATTCGCATGATATTTTATTATTGAGGGTGATTGTGTGACTTTGTTACCGGTACACATTTTTGGGGATGATAACGGAGATCGCCAGGAGATCAAAAGCAGGATAGCAATGGCAAAGGAAGCTCTTAATACAAAAGGAGCATCTTCTGCGGACCTCTGAAAAAAGAACTGAGGAAGAGACTAGTAAGTGCTTTGTGTGAAGTGTGGCATTGTATGGGGCAAAAACATGGACATTACGACGAAGTGAAGAAAAGCGGTTAGAAACATTTGAAATGTGGATATAGAGAATAATTGAGCGTGTGAAGTGGACAGAGTCCAGGGGCGTATTTTGCGGGCTACCGGGGCTACCGGCGGTAGCCCAAGGAAATTACAAAAGAAAAAGTTTATAATATAACATAATGTAATTT
This sequence comes from Periplaneta americana, assembly GCF_040183065.1. Lineage (NCBI taxonomy): Eukaryota > Metazoa > Arthropoda > Insecta > Blattodea > Blattidae > Periplaneta > Periplaneta americana. The sequence goes on along the minus strand of NC_091131.1, from coordinate 30,598,006 downwards.
TGTATTATTAGTTTTACCATAGTAATTAAAATTAAAGTAATTGTTAGATATATTTTGTGTAATAATAGGATCAGCGGTAGCCCAAACCCTTTAACCAGTATACGCCACTGGGACAGACAGAATAAGAAATGATGCTGAAACTGATCAAAAAGAGAAAAAGAAATTGGTTGGATCAATGGCTGAGAAGAAACTGCCTACTGAAGGATGCACTGAAAAGAATAGTGAACGGGAGAAGAGTTCGGGGCAGAAGAAGATATCAGACGATAGACGACATTAAGATATATGGATCATATGAGAGACAAAGAGGAAGGCAGAAAATAGGAAAGACTGTAGAATGCTCGGTTTGCTGTGAAAGACCTGCCCTTGGGCAGAACACTATGAATGAATGAATGAATGAACGGAGTTCATTTTGAATAACTTTCATATAGGAGGAACCCATTTCCTGAAATGTTTCGTTTTGTAATTAGAACGTGTCAGAATGCTTTCTCTAACCACAATTTTTAATGTACTTTGGGGTAATGGTGAATCTGAGAGCAAGTCCACCAGTGTGGAGTAATGGTTAGCGTGTCTGACTGTGAAATGAACTGGTCCGGATTCAAATTCTGGTTGCGGCAAGTCACATGATTGAATTTTTTCCGGAGTTTTCCCTCAACCCATGCACCCATGCATTTGCAAAATCTGTTCAGTTCGTGACACACAAGGAATTTTAATTTGACTGATATAAACTTTTGTTTTCACAGGCTTATGCATTTAATTGCATTATACATACCTGGAAATGATGAGCATGGCCGAATGCTTCGACGCACGATGATGCGCTACTTGAACCTGACTCTCATACTGGTTCTCCGATCTATCAGTTCTGCTGTGAAGAGACGTTTTCCCACACTTGAACACCTCGTAGAGGCAGGTACAGTATGCAGGCAGGTGAATGAATCAATTCAAACTAATAATTCATAAAATGATGCAACTTCGAAATTGTAGTCTATACCTAATGCATGTTAATATCGCATCTCATTGCGCTATAACTGAAGTTTCAGGCATCAGCACCAATTCTACGTATTCTATGATTACTTTCTCAATGGGAAACAATCACTATGTGGCTGCTCTTATTGCAATTTAAGTTTTTTTTTGTGAAAATAACTCTAGTTCAAAAACATAAACTTCAGGAGAAACAAAAAACTATTAGTATTAGTATTTATTTATTTAACCTGGTAGAAATAAGGCCGTCAGGCCTTCTCTGCCCCTCTACCAGGAGATTCCAACTACAATATCAACAATAAAATTACAATTAGTATTAAATTTACAATTACAATTACAAATAACATTACAATTAGTATTAAATTTACAATTACAATAAAATCAAAGTACGAAAAGATTACCTGAATAATTAAAGCTAGGTAACTAGATAGCTAGATAACTATCTGGCATGGGTGTTGTTGATACTTCAAGTATGAAATTCAACATGCCATTTCTTAAGGTGTTGTAGAAACTTTGGAGAACTGAAGTACATTTATAACTTAAATTGTCTCATGGGAATACATGTGTAAATGTAGGCAACTGTGGACAATGGTTGTTTTAAGAAAAAAATTCTCTGTTGTGGGTGAAGTGTGCATCTCCTTTAATCTTCTGTTTCTTTATTATATCCTGTTTCTTCTCCTTTCGTTGCTTACGTTTCTTCCATGGCGTTACTTCTGCATCTAAAGATGACTCCATAACTAACACAACAATTCACGTGCCAAAATATTTTCTCTGAGGTGGCTTTTGCCGCGTACGTAAGGAACAGTACTGCCAATCTACTACAGTTTAAAATTGTATGGATAAGTGTTTCAATATATATGAATGGGATATTTTTGTACAACAGAAAACAAAAGTCATGACTAACAACTCCAAAATATCAATCACAATAAGAAGCAGACAACTAGACTACGTGACTGAATACATCTACCTCGGCCAACTGATGTCCTTTCACAACAGACGACTGAGCGAGATTCAAAGAAGAATCGGAAACGCATGGAAGAGATTTTGGAGCCTCAGTTTCATTCTGACAGACAATGCTGAGAAAGTGCCAACGAAAAATGGAGAGGAAGATGCTGAACATCACACTCAGACACAGACTGCGTAACGAAGACATAAGGAGCCATACACATCTCAAAGACGCAGCAGAGACGGCCGACAAGCTGAAGAAGAAATGGGCAGGACACGTGATGCGACTCAACGAGAACTGGTGGACATACATCCTTACGATATCGGACACATGGATTGGCAAACGCAACCCTGGAAGACAGAAGACAAGGTGGGCAGACGAACTTAGATCAAGATTCGGCCATCTAGAGTCAAGAACAACGAAAGACCGACAACAATGGAAACTAATCACAAAGTGACTTGCAACCCAAACAGTGACTATTGAACAGTGGACTCTTCAGTGTTGACCAGACAGCATCCCAAACTATTACATTACAAAAGTGACCATCATTCCCGGAGTGGCTAACTGGGAACTGCTTGACAAGCCACCCTGCATAGTCAGAAGGCCCTTGTCCTTCACGGGATTTCGTGGCTAATTCTTAATTCTTATTTTTATAAATTCTACCATCGTACTGGCTGGACAATGACTGTTTTCACAAAAAAAGTATTTGGGCTATGGTTGTTTTATGAAAATTTCCACTCCTATAACAAAGGCTATGGTGTTTTTTCCCTAACAACTAATTCAGTAGATGACCACTACAACACGCTTATCATATGCTTAATATCTCAAATTTTCATTTTTTGGACTATGGTTCTTTAAAAAAACACCCTTCAATTGGAGACCTATCTTTCCAAAGGGGCTAAGTATCAGTTTTTCGAATTTTGTTTTATTCAATCTGGGAGAGGTACATCCGTATGAGAGTATCATACTAAAATAATGATCTCTGTCGTAGCACAGATGTAAGTGACTCATTCATACTGTGTTGGAGGTATTTCAACATGCATTTGGCAGTGTTTTTTTATTAATATCTCAGAAACTTGTTTTTAGCGCTCATCCTCTTTGGTAAGATAGAACTTCAATTGTTCTACCGTTTCTTTCAACACCCATGATAAGCAGAGCTATATTTCAGAGTATCCTGCTTGTCCTTTGACTCTACTCATCATAACACAGCCAAAATATTTTCCGAATTTCATTCCGTGCTAGAGTTAACCTTTGTTATTACATTTCATTAATAGTTTTCTGTTCAAGGGCAGGTCTTTCACTGCAAACCTAGCATTCGCCAATCTTCCCTCTTTTCCTTCTTCCTCTTAGTCTGAGCATATGATCCACGTATCTTAATGTCTATCATCTGATATAGGCCTATTCTTCTGTTCCAAACTTTTTCCCCATTCAAAACTATCTCTACTATATCCTTCAGTAGGCAGTTTCTTCTCAGCCAGTGACTCATCCAATTTCTTTTTCTTTTCCTGATCAGTTTCAGCATCAATCTTTCTTTACCCACCCTTTCTAGCACAATTTCATTTCTTTGGAAAACGTATTATGTGTCTTTCACGCGTTAAATTTTATGTTACCTTGGTAACATGTTTCGGCCTGCTATTGGCCATCATCAGAAATGGTTGTTGCTGGTCTTGGCGCCTTTTGTTTTGTTTCCTGTGGGGGTGTGTTTGTGTAGTGTAATGCGGAGTCAAAGAGTGTGCGTGTTCTGAAATTGAGTTGTGTGTTGAGAATTTCATTTGGATGTGTTTTTGTGTTTTTGTATATTTCGTATTCTTCTCTTGTGTTTAGTTTCTGGCTTTTTGGTTGGATGTGTAGAATTTCAATGTTCATTTCTTATTTTGGCTGTTCATTTCACACACTCCATTCTTCTCCATATCCACATTTCAAATGCTTCCAGTAGTTTCTATTCACTTCTTCGTAATGTCCATGTTTCTACTCCATACAATGCCACACTTCACACAAAGCACTTCGGTAATCTTTTCCTTAGTTCTTTTCCAGAAGTCTGCAGAAGAATCGTTTTCTATTAAAAGCTTCCTTTGCATTGCTATTCTCCTTTTGACATGTTATATTACAAACAAACAAAAATTTGCCACCTCTACAATTTTTTTGCAATATTCTGTTCAGCTTATGCATTAATCCAGTCTTTGTGTGATGATTTTAGTACAATATTAGTGCTTACTTTTGAAAAGTCTAGCAAAAAATTCATCTTGAGGCAATACCAGTTCTTCATGAGCCAAAAGGAAAGAAAACTTTCCCTGATAGTCAGTTTACTCTGATTCTTTGTTTGAGAAATCCTATGCAAAATTTAATTTTTTTTTACCAGATGTCACGTTCTCGCCATGAAACAATACTAACAATACCATCCCATCGCACCTGCCTGTAATCATTCTCTTTCACAACAGCTCTGCCAAGACTCTGGAATTCGCTACCTGCTAGCATCAGGGACTGTCGAAATAAAATTGAATTGAAACGCAAACTTACTAGGCACTTGGTCAGTAATTGAGACTCGTTCAGACATTGCTTCTTGTAAATATCTTATCTTATTCTAGCACAAAATATTTCAATATCCTTTAATTTCATCACAATATAGTTCTATTATTCTAGGCTTAATTTGTATTTCAGTGAAAAAAAATCTTTCTTTGTTCTTAACTTCCACAGTAAATTGTCTAGCCTTTATTAATCAGGTAGATCTTTTTATACTTTGAATTCTATTGTAATTGTAATTGTAAATTTAATATTAATTATAATTGTATTCTTCGTATTGTAATTGTAATCACATGGTAGAGAGGAAGAGAAGGTCTGATGGCCTTATCTCTACCAGGTTAAATAAATAAATACTACTAAATACTACTACTACACTGCTTATAAGTGAATTTACGACAGATGCCGTTCTTTTATAATATTATTGTAGAGGTTTCTTTTGTTGAAAACAAACTCGACAATTGCTAATAACAATTAGAATTCCAATTTCAGCTGCAGCTCTTACTTCAAGCAACCCAGTAATAATTGTGCACTGGATTTTTGTTGATGCTGACAGGTTTCATAACGACAATAGAACTCGAGATGTACCAGTCCGTCCCCAGCGTCGAGTTCAACACATATTGGATCCCTTGCACGTGGTTCATCAGCCTGTTGAAAGAGACCAGGAAGACTAATCGCATAACAGATTCACAAGGCCTTAAAATTATCATGGAGGTATGTGGATTTACGTACAAGTTCGAGGGACGCCAATTTGAAGTCCTGTCTCTGAATAAGAGAGCTCAAGGAAAATTCACAGTTCATTTCAAAGTCCGAAATGTAATACGAGAGAGGATCGAAAAGTAATGCACAACAACTTTTTGTGGCAACATATTTAATAGGTAAGAAAAACGAAATAATGCAGAAAAAAGCTACAGGTTTTAACTATTTTTCAACACAGGAATCAAGTCTCTTGACACATTTCCCCCATCGTGACACCAGATTCAATACACCTCGTTCATAAAACTCCGTTTTCTGGGCGTATAACCACTTGCGCAAGACTGATTTCACTTCTTCATTCGAACCAAAGCGTTGGCCTCCTAAGAATTTTTTCATTGGTCCGAAAAGGTGAAACTCAGACTGTGCGAGTTCTGGGCTGTAGGGTAGGTGACTACCGCCTCAATGCCTCTGACATTGGGTGGTGGTGTTGCAGCGGTCACTGGTCGGCCGAGACGTGCTTCGTCGGTAAAATTTACTCGGCCCTCTTCGAAGAATCTGCATCACTTGGAGATGTTACTACGGCCCAGACAATCGGCACCATTCACCTCCAATATCTCCCCGTGGATTTCACTCGAACTTTTTTGTTTTACTCAGAAAAAACGAACTACACCTCGCTGCTCTTCACAAGTAGACGATGCTAGCACACGTTCCATCTTTACTCAGTAGTTACCGCTTGGTCCGCCTGGGTGATAACTAATCGAGCCATTGCTGTCTGTAGCGCAAGATTCAAATTATAGTCCCTTCGCTCTAATTTCCGGCAGCCAATCACATTGCAGGTCGGCTACATTTAAACGTGTGCGTCTTGTGATTCGCTGATGAAGACGTTATGCATTTCCTAAGGCTGGATAAATAGTTAATATAATCGCCCGCCATTTTGGCTCTTTCGTTGGCGTTCGCAGAAAAGACACGAGGACGTTATTTGCCGCTCAATTATTTGCTGAATTATAGTGCGTTTGATTTATTATCATAGGAGCTACGACATGATAACGGTGCGGCAAATAGAGTCCTCGTCTGGTAGCTCGGCAACGAAAGAACAAAAATGGCGAACGATACTCCCTACCTAGACTTTATAGAGCCTTCACTTCCCAAGGCGTAAGCAAAGAGGAGGAGTCACTCCGGGAATAACAGCGTCGCGACTTTTTTTTATGACTATCTGCCAACTTTGAACTTCCTAACCAAAATAGTGTACCATAAACAAATTGTTGTACGTTACTTCCCGATCTCCCTAGTTATAGATAGATAGATAGATATTTATTAGCCTTAGGAAATACAATGATTTCATGGCATCGTCAGAGTGAATACATAATAAATATGCGGTTACATACATGTTATTCCGACATACAAGATGTCTACAATAATATACAAATAATATACAATCAACACATTCAGTAATGAAGTCAATTCTCCACAATTTTCTCCAGACCATTACTTGTACAAGGTTCTTGGTTTCCTTATCTTCTTGGGCAGTCTCACCCCAGACATGAATCAGACAGAAAAGAACAGCAGTAAACACAAAAGGAGATACTAACGACTGTAAGCTAAATTTGGAGTGCTAAACTAAGATACTCATTGACAGTAAAAGGCATGTGGGAAAGTAAAATATGCTTCACTGACTTTTTAAATCTAGCATAGTTAAGGGCTTTAGTTTCAACAGGGAGTTTGTTGTAAAGTCTTATCCCTTTATGTGATAAGCTATTGAGACTTTTGGATAACCTATGATGATTAAAATGTAAATTATTGCATGTTCTTGTGCTGTAGTTGTGATAATCAGAGTTTATTTTAAAACTATCATAATTTTGGTGGATGAAACAGACTGTTTCAAGAATGTAAATACAAGGTAGGGGCAAAATATCAAACTCTTTGAATATTTTTTTACTATCCGAGCGAATAGGTACTTTCTTTATAATTTTCAATATTCTCTTTTGCAGTCTAAACACTTGTGCAAGTTTTGATGACGACCCCCAGATAATTATCCCATATGATAATACAGAGTGAACATAGCCAAAGTAAACCGCTCTAAGTAGTTCCTTGGGAGTTATATTGGTTAGGACACGGAAAGCATAACACAAACGACTTAGTTTATCAGTATGTAGAAACTAGAAGTTATAATGCTCTAGCATTGTAAAAAGGTCTCCAAAGGACAGAATTCGAACAATAATGTTGTCGTACAAATGTAATGAAAACTTGTACAGAGTGCGATAAATACATACAGCTCAATAACTTGAGATAACTAAAGTAATAAGTGCTTCGGAAAAGCATATTTACAGTCAAAATCCCTGATGTATCGGCAACTTCTCTGCTTTAGGTGTATAGCGAGACGATATACTCTGCAGGCGAAAGCTGCATCCTCATACTTCATACTGACGTCATGACTTCGCTCACAGTAGAGTACTATAGTCCCGTCGCTCTTTATTTCCGGCAGCCAATCGCGTTGCAGGTAGGCTACATTTAAACGTGTGCGTCTTGTGATTCGCTTATGAAGACGTTATTTATTTCTTAAGGCTCGATAAATACTTAATATAAACGCCCGCCATTTTGGCTCTTTCGTTGGCGTTCGCAGAAAGCACACGAAGACGTTATTTGCCGCTCAATTATTTGCTGAATTACAGTGCGTTTGATTTATTATCATAGGAGCTACGACATGATAATGTTTAACGGTGCGGCAAATAGATTCCTCGTATGATAGCTCGGGAACGAAAGAACAAAAATGGTGAACGATACTACTTACCTAGACTTTATAGAGCCTTCACTTACTAAGATGTAAGCAAAGAGGCGGAGTCACGCCGGAAAACAGCGTCGCGACTTTAGTATCCGACCCCGTTGGTGGCATTTGTAAATTGTGATTTGTGATTTAATGGAGCGGGAGCGATACAATATGGACGAGTTGATAGATATGCTGTTGGCATATGGGACAAGTGGACGAAATCAGAAACAAGATGCAGTTAGAAAGTCTGTAGCAGCAGAACCTCACACCAGTACGAGAACTGTGGCTCGAAACTTGCATCTGAATCACATGATGGTCCATCGAATTCTTAAACGGGATCTTGGGTGGCATCTGTTTAAGCGATACACTACTCGGAGACTGAAACCTGGTGACTTTGATCGTCGTGAAACATTTTGCGAGTGGTTTATGGAGCAGGTTAGTTTCCAAATCATTACCACAATAGCAATATAGATTTTTTAGCGTTATATTATAAACTTTTCTAATTTTTTAGGTAGATCTTGGAATTCAAGACTTCTTAAGACGAATTTTGTGAACAGATGAGCGCACATTCGGGAGGGAGAGCAATATCAGCGACCACCACTACGCGGACGTCAATCCACATTGTAGGAAGAGGTGCACATTCAAGACCGCTTTTCCATCAATGTTTGGATGGATATCATAAACGACCAGATTTATTGGCCCCAATTTTATCGATGGAAATATCAACGGCGCAGAATATTCTGCCTTTCTGACTGAGCATTTGGGTGTGTTACTCGGTGATGTCCCTCTTGATATTCGAGCGAATGTTATCTTCCAACACGATGATCATCCAGCACACAGAACGAGATTTTCTCAAATTTTTAAAATGGAAATGATCCTCTTCTGTGGATTGGTCTTAACAGTCCTTTACGTGAGTGGTCACTAAGATCTCCAGATCTCACACCTTGAATTTCTTTTTGTGAAGGCAAATGCTTGATAAAATTTACGCAACACTAACCGAAAACAGGGATGATCTTGTGGCAAGGATTACAGAAGCAAGTGAAAATGTCACACCTCCATGCTGTCGAGGATACAAGAAAGCGTTATGAGACGTATAATCCTTTGTGCAGAACAATTTTTATTTACGTTTTTCCTTATACTCGAAGCTTTCGCCTTTAAATCAGACCGTCCCGCTGCATCTCTAAAGCAGAGACGTTGCCGACATATCAGGGGTTTCGACACATTTTTTTTTTTTTTAATTTGAACCTTAGTTTTTCACTAAAACCTTAGAATCACGAAATTAGCCGAGTCTGCCCTACATGTTGTCGTAAGAAGACGTCCTTGTGACCATTTCAATCGCATAATTCAAAACAAAGCAATGTAAAGTACGAGGCGCATCCAGAAAGCAAGTTTCCCTATTAAAAAAAAAAGAACACACACTTTCAGGAAAATATTTATTGGCAACAGGTACAGCAATGTTTCAGCTATTTTTCAACATAGCCACCATCAGAATTGAGACACTTGTCGTATCGTGGGATCAACTTTTGTATCCCTCTGTCGTAGAACTCTGCCGCCTGTGAATGTAACCAGCGTGTGACAGACGTCTTCAGCTCTTCGTCGTTGCCAAAACACTCACCGGAGGACAGGAATTTCTTCTTGGCAAGAAAACGTGAAAATCGCTGGGACAAGATCAGGACTGTAGGGTGGATGATCAAAGAACTCCCAGCCAAATTCCGTCAAAACAGCTGCTGTGCGCCGAGCCGTATGTGGACGAGCATTGTTGTGGAGGAGCACAACACCTGCAGTAAGCATTCCACGCCTCTTGTTTTGAATGGCACTTCGCAATTTTCGCAGTGTTTCACAGTAACGGTCAGCGTTCACTGTTTCACCTTTTGGAAGGAAGTCAATGAGCAGAATGCCCTTCCTGTCCCAGAACACCGTGAACATCACTTTCCGTACCAACAGCGTCTGTTTGAATTTCGTCCTGACCGGAGATCCACTATGCCGCCAATGCTGCTTGGTTTCCAGGGTGAAGTGCGAAATCCAAGTCTCATCGCCCGTGACGATCCTGTCGAGGAACTCGTCGCCGTCATCGTGATACCGTTGCAGAAATGTCAGTGCTGCTCCTAAATGTTGCATTTTGTGTTCGGGTGTCAGGTTTTTCGGCACCCACCTGGCACACACTTTTTTGAACAGCAGGTGCTTAGTGACAATCTCATGCAACAAGGATCGCGATATCTGCGGAAAATGGCTGCTCAGCTCCGTAATCGTGAAGCGACGGTTCTCCATGATGCACTGCCGCACCAGCTCAACACGATCATCATTGATGAGGGACGGTCGCCCACTGCGCTCTTCATCATGGACACTTTGACGACCTTCGGAAAACTGCCTACACTAGCGACGCAGCATCTGCTTACTCATGATGTTCGGCCCATAGACCTGACAGAGCTGCCGATGAATTTCAATTGGCGCAATGCGGCGGCGGGAGAAGGAATAAGAACTTCCATTTCTGACCACTGCTGCCACGCTACTGGCACCAGGCGGGATATGTCCGGCTGGCATATGATTGATATGTCATAGATCTGTTACGCATGCGCAATTGACACGGCTAATTACGTTTACTTTCAAGGGGAAAAAATCTGGAAACTTACTTTCTGGATGCGCCTCGCAATTAATTCCGCTATAGATTTTTTTATAATTTTAATTATTTTAATCGCTCTTTTTAGCTTAACATAATAGAGTCTAATATGAGAGTAGTTTAAAAAATTATGTTGACGGTAAAATAATGTAATGTAGGCCTATTTATTATTTTATACTATTGCCATTATAATGAAAATAGTTGTTTATAAGAACAATACATGACATAGGATCTGAAGATGCCGTAATGGCGAAAAAGTTCGTCCTCTGTAGAAAAAAAAAACTTTATATTTTTAAATAATTGACTAGTCATAAGTCAGTCTTCAAATTAATATAAGTTATAGATGGAACATTAAAATAAATTTCTCGAATAACTGATGATGATTTTCTTCCTCTTCTAGGAGTTTAACGAATTTAGGTCCAAATGCGGAATGCTGTGGAGCTATGACTGGGTTAGTCTTCCTCTCGTATACACACAGGTAATATTCAACAATTGGCACAAATGAGGTATAAAAATTGTGTGTTTCATAGATGTAATTTAGGGGAGGGGTTATGGGAGTGGCCACTCTCCAGTTTTTTCGATTTTTTTTTTTTTGTCTTTGCCAACAGTAATTCAATGTTTTGCTGAGTGAGATCAATTTAGTATGATAGAAATTAAAATCGGTTTTGTTTCGAATCGTTATTTTTCTTTGTAAGAATATAAATACACACAATATGTGTTCTACAGTCATGGTCACTACCATCTCCAAAATGGTAGATTTATGAAATGTAAGTAGACCACTTGACTATTCTCATTAATTTATCATACAGGACGAGTCAAACCTAAGGGACCGGCACTACAGTATGGCAAGCAGATCGCCAGCTCTCGCAGATAACATTCTTGTTGTTTCACGCCACTACAGTCTGGCAAGTGATCTTTTGCATAACTAGTGAATTATTTATTTAAGGAAATGGAGAGAATCTTACATAAATTTTAGAGCAGTTGTTCAAAATGTCTTCCGTTACTCACCACTTGTCACACAGCAATCTCTTAGCTCGGTAAGAATGCCGGTAACTTAGGTTTGCTTTAAGCCTGGCCCAGGACACAATGCGTAGGCTTTCCTTACCAGTTGTTGCGCTACGCTGACGACAAGATTCTTGTAGTATTGTAAGACACTCATTTGAAGTTTCATATTTTTCACTGAATGAAACAGGTAGTGACAATTGCAACATACTCGTTCTTCCTGGCGGCGTTAGTTGGTCGTCAGTACGTTGAAGAAAAGAGTAGAAGCTATCAAATGGAAGTGGATATATACATACCAGTCTTCACAATATTGCAGTTCTTCTTCTATATGGGACTGCTAAAGGTTTGTACGCATTTATTTAATATCCATAGAGACAATTATTTATTAAAATTTAAATGTTTTATCATCTTGTCATGCTGGGTAACTTTCGGTGCTGGACCCCGGACTCATTTCACCGGCATTATCACCTTCATCTCATTCAGACGCTAAATAACCTAAGATGTTGATAAAGCGTCGTAAAATAAGCTGCTACTACTCATCTTGTCAGTAGCTACTAAACATCTGAATTGTTTAAAAGAAGAATAAATTACCGTATTTACAGTCCCGTCGCTCTAATTTCCGGCAGCCAATCACGTTGCAGGTCGTCTACATTTAAACGTGTGCGTCTTGTGATTCGCTGATGAAGATGTAAAGCATTTCCTAAGTCTGGATAAATACTTAATATATAATCGCCCGCCATTTTGGCTCTTTCGTTGGCGTTCGCAGAAAGTACACGAGGATGTTATTTGCTGCTCAATTATTTGCTGAATTACAGTGCGTTTGATTTATTACCATAGGAGCTACGACATGATAATGTTTAACGGTGTGGCAAATAGATCCCTCGTCTGGTAGCTCGGAAACGAAAGAACAAAAATGGCGAACGATACTATTTACCTAGACTTTATAGAGCCTTGACTTCCTAAGACGTAAGCAAAGAGGCGGAGTCACGCCGGGAATAACAGCGTCGCGACTGTACCTACGTAATGGAGCCCCCGTATAATGGACGCACCCAAATTTTTCGCCTTAAAATAAAAATAAAAAAATCCCCGCGTAATAGACGCACAGAAGAATGTGAATCTGTAACAAATGATAGTAGTGATGCTGAACCTGACAGTGAATAAGGCAACACTAATGTTAATAATAACAATAAAGTGTCTTGTCTTATTGTCGCTGTATTCACTGTTACAAGTTATCATTTCTTTATACAACTGCTGCTAACTATCGATCGTCTTAAGTGCGATGTAATCGATATATAAATTAGTCGCGGCCCTTATTTCGTTACATATTCTATCAATTATTTCAGCATTCATGCTGGCGCAGCTTTAATACGTGTTTTTTTTTTTTCACTAAAATTTTTTCCTCGTATCAAGCACCAGCCTAGTTTTTTGTTATAAAAGTAGAAAAAATGGTGCGTCTATTATTCGAGTAAACGGTATATAGAAATTAAAAGGAAATTCAATTCAATATTTATCTGTATGTAAAAGGAAATTGTCAGCATATTTTTAGTTCTAACTACAACAAGTAGAAATACTGAGACGCTTTGAGGCATGTTACTGGAAGTCGAATATGAATTTAATTGAAATATAATTGAGGAGCGTTTTTTCAAAAGTCCCTAAACGCCAGAATATTCAAAATGAGTTTTTGATGGTTACATATCAACATTCATGTTACGCATATCAGTTTTATCAAAAGTTGGTTATTACTGCTGTTATAAGGCAATGAAAACTGATCTTTTGCAAAACTCGATATTCGCTCTCGATAAACGCCAACTACATTATAAGAAGAATAGAATACACAACATACAACGACTAGATAGCATTTTATATTTATATTTTATATTTATTAGGCTCTTTCCTGAAAATATTTGCTGTACATAACTGGAAGTCTAAGTAATATGATACAACTGTTTAAAATAATTTAAAGAAAAGAGCTCTGTTAAATAACTCACATGTGATTCCCCCCCCCCCCCTCCTTTCGAAGATCCTGCAACATAACCACTTGGATGGACAGTACTTATCTATGACTGGCAGGAATTTATTTTGACTCATCATAACATTCTCTGAGTTGGGATCTTAAAATTTTGCTGCTCTAAGCTAGCTACGCCTTATCCAACAAATCGTACATATTCAATATTGGGTTTAGTCTCGACTGCTTTGGAGTAGCGGTCAGGGTGCCTGGCTGAGAACTAGTGGGCCCGGGATCGAATCCTGGTTGTTACAAGTTGCCTGAGTGATGTGTTTTTCCGGGAATTTCTCTCAATCCATAAAGAGCAAATGCTGGGTAACTTTTGATGTCCGAGCCTGGGCTCATTTTGCCATCATTATCACCTACATCTTCATCTATCCTGCATACTTCCATAATAAGATCAGCCTCATGGTCTAGTGGTCAGAGCTTCTGGCTATAGTTCATGAGGTCCCGGGTTCGATTCCCGGTGAGAGCACAGGAATTTTTCCTTAAAGGGGATTGTTCCTGTGTTCGTCCATGGTCTGTAATTTAGGTTAAGTTTAGATTTAAGACCTCTCTTAGCACCACATTATCATAATCATCCTATCACATCATCGGGGTAATGTAACTCCGCCTTCCAGGTGCCCCAACCTCAGAAGTGGGTTACAACTAAGCCATGGCCAGGAGAGAAGACCAGAAATGTCGAAAGACAACCTGGTGGCATTGGATAAAAAAAAAATATATATATATATATATATATATTTAGATCAACAATGTAAAATGCATATTAGTAGAAGAATAAGTTAGTGTCTACTTATGTTTAGGTGAGGGGTTTGGACTTTTTCCATTGCTGGTTGTCACAATCAAAAAATTAAGACACAACGTTTCGAAGGGTGGTTCTCCCTTCGTCTTCAGGTGGAAGGAAGGAGAGAAAGGAAAAAACCTACTGTTGGGATCGTTACGCTATTCTGCATGACTGATGTCTACTTATAGCGCATTAAGCTAAGAAAGATCGTTGTAGGTGGAGACTACCATGGAACTAAAGTGGCGCGAATTGTACTACGAGAATGAAACCGAGTTTTAAATTGTAATAATAATGAAACTAATTCTAATAAGATGTTAAAATGTTAAAAAATATGTAGTAATATTTGAAAGGATAAGTTGTTTTGTATTATTACTCGTACTTTTAATGCTCTTTAAAATTAAAACCCAACGAGCAGGCTAATGGCTCAAAGAAAATCAAACAAAATAGGCAGGGCTCAAAGCAAAATTTACTGGTCGATTTTTGATCGTATCAGAATTTACTGATGCTGAACAATTTCACAAACAGCAAGCGTCATGAAGTATAATAATTAATCAATCAAAGAATATATTTTTCAAATTAAAAAAAAAATACAACAGGGAAGAAGTATAAAGATAAAATATATTCGTTAATAAGAACAATCTTCTTTCTCCATCCTGAACTAATGTTATTTTGAATGTGGTGTTGCAACTTTTAAAATACCGTAGTATTAAAAATGTTGCGAAACTACCTTTGGCATTTCAACGTTTGTTGTTGGCGAGAGACAGTAGGGTAAAAAAGTGTAAAACATTTATTTTGTTTTCTTTTGTATGTTTCAATTCATACAATTAAAATAAACGCATGCACTCAGTTTACATTATTTGTCAATTTAAAATTCCAATATTTTTGCCATTTATTTAGATTTTTCATAAACTGAATCTCTCTATGACTGAGTTCTACTAGCTACTACTGTGTTAAGCAGTCATTAATGTAAATTCACTTCTTGATCACTTTCGTTTCTGGATAAAAAAACGTTAATTTATACAGTGAAATCTGCATTTATTTTTGCTAGTGTTTAAATATATGATATAGTTTCTTCTATTAGACTGGATATATTTTTAAACATTTTCATTTTTAAGTATTTATGAACATTCATAAAGTTTCTGTTGTGTACAACTATCTATGCAATATACCGGTATTTAAAGTTGGTAGTGATGTGTAAATCACTATAAGTCATATTTTTCTTTGCGACAGGTGGCAGAGCAATTGATAAATCCTTTTGGAGATGACGATGAAGATTTTGAACTCAACTGGCTAATAGATCGACACACAAAAGTAAGTTAATATACTGCATTAAACTGGATTATTACAGACTAAAAATTGGTCTTCCAGAGTACTACATCTTAATATCAATCCTGGAAAGACACAAGCAATTATATTAGGAAACAAATGGCAAACCGATGCTGTAAAGCACCTCGACATTTCCCCGGTTAAAGTAAGTACAGTGCATATCCCTTTCAGTTCTTCGGTAAAAAATCTTGGCATTCACATGGATAATAATCTCAACTGGGACATGCAAATCACAGAAACCTACAGAAAAGTATATTCTATTATCCATGTGTTAAAAAGGATAAATGTTCATCTTCCCTCTTGCTTAAAAAAGTCCCTTGTGCAGACGCTTGTATTTCCCTATTTTGACTATGCTGACATTTTACTAACTGGTTGTCTTTTATTATTTCAGGTGTCATACTTAGGAGTAGACATACTTATGGCACGAGCACCTCCACTTGTGAAAGATAAATATTTTGATGATGTTGACCTCACTTTACCCTATACTGAAGCATCTGTTGCTTACAAGAAGAAGACATATCGTGGCTCTGTACATGATATGCAGTAAGTAGACAGGAGGCTTAGTATAATCTAATTAATGGTTTTTGTGCAGTGTTATTGTGCAATTTAAGTGTTGGGCAATGTTTTCTTTCCTTTGTTGCTTTAGGAGGCTCAGACTTGAAACATTTAATTTCTACCCTCTCAGCCCCTCAAATTTGTATTTGTAACACATTTTATCTGTTGGTTTTATTTCACTCCCTTACCTTTCCAAGTTCCTATAAGTAACGCATTTTATTTCATTCTGTCATCTTCTCAAGTTTCTGTAGATAACACATTGCATTTAACTTATATAAATTTTAATTGATTAGACCTGTATTCTCAAGTTTCTGTATGTAACGCATTGTATGGTAGCTGTATCATTTTACTTCACGCTATTACCTTTTCAAGTTTCTATAAGTAACACATTTTATTTAATTTTATTTTACTTTATTAGCTTCTCAAATTTCTTTATTATGTAATGCATTGTTTTTATGTAATTTTATTTTACTCTATTATCTTGTCAAGTTTATATATGCAATACATTGCATTTATAAAATTTTATTTCACCAGTACTTTATTACCGGTATCTTCTTAAGTTTCTATAGGTATGTAAAGTATTGTATTTATGTCATTTTATTTTACTCTATTGCCTTTTAAAATTTCTATATGCAACACATTGCATTTATGTAATTTTATTTGACTTTATTACTTTCTCAAGTTTCTATATGTATGTACCAGTAACGCATTGTATTTATGCCATTTTACTTTACAACATTATCTTTTTAAGTTTCTATATGCAACATTTTGCATTTATGTAATTTTATTTGACTTTATTACTTTCTCAAGTTTCTATATGTATGTACCAGTAATGCATTGTATTTATGCCATTTTACTTTACAACATCATCTTTTTAAGTTTCTATATGCAACACATTGCATTTATGTAATTTTATTTGACTTTATTACTTTCTCAAGTTTCTATATGTATATACCAGTAACACATTGTATTTATGCCATTTTACTTTACAGCATTATCTTTTTAAGTTTCTATATGCAACATTTTGCCTTTACATAATTTTATTTTACTTTATTTATTTATTTTTTTTCCCCTCGCTGTTATTTGTACTCGCTTTAACATCTTTGGTCATATCGCGAGTTAATCTTTTGGGTGAAATCCGAAGGCCTGTGTACTATTGTTGAGACTGGTTCTATTGTTGTGAACTAGATGGCGACTGTATATGTAGGACTGATTTGTTATGAATATGATTTCGGTGATGAATGAGGCCGATGATATTTAGGGATGTTGCGGCCCGAATTTCCTGGCATTTGCCTTATGGTTGAGGGAAAACCCTGAAAAACCTCAACCAGGAAATTCAACCCGACCGGGAATCGAACCCGGGCCCTCTGCGTAAGAAATCAGCATGCTGATCCCTACACCACAGAGGTGGTCTTTACTTTATTATCTTTTCAAATTTTTATATGTAATGCATGGAATTTGTTTTATTTTACTCTTATCTTTTCATTTCTATACATAACAGAGCGTATTTAGGCTATATCATTTTATTTTACTTTATAAGTTCCTATACATAACACATTGTATTTATTTGATTTTACTTTATTATATTTTCAAGTTTCTATACGTAATGCACTGTATTTACTTCAGTTTATTTTACACCATTATCTTCTTTCAAGTTTATATAGATAACACAGTGTACAGCACCGGTATTTATGTCATCTTATTTTACTTTATTATCTTTTCAAGTTTATATACGTAACACATGCATTTATGTAATTTATTTTACTCTGTTATCTTTTCAAGTTTCTGTAGGTAACACATTGTATGATATGTCAATTTATTTTACTCTGTTATCTTTTAAAGTTTCTGTAAGTAACATATTAGCATATTGTCGCTCACCTTGGTAGCTCAATTGACAGAGCATTGGCTTAAGATGACTGCGCACTCAGGTTCAAATCCCGGTGATGACAGAGTGTATTTGTGATGAATAAAGTCAATATTCCTGAGGATTTTTCTCGGGGTTCTTCTGTAACTCTCCATCATTCCATTCTTACTCTCCATTTTAATACTACTCATCATCATGATTTCAATAGTATTTGCTCAAAACCATGTGACGTGATATAGCATTATGACTGGCATATAAATTATATCAGTCAGAGAACTCTTGGAGGGTAAAAGGACATTCTACTGAGACTTATCGGACCTGGCAATACATAGCTGAGGCACAATATATACAAAGAAAACTGCGGTTCAGACTTCACAATCACTCAGTAAAAGAAGTGGTAAGGCACTATAAGCCTATTTAATGATGTAGTGCTTGCCATTGGGCCCCCTATAAAAAAATATATCTTACATTTATATACAGTAATTTTATTTTTTTGTTTTCTGTCAACCACATCAATTCTTGAAGTTTCTATATGCAATGTATTAAATTTATGATTTTTCCTAGTGTCGGTTTCTGAAGTTTCTATCTGTAATTACTAAGTTAATATAAATTAACTTTTATTCTCTCAACTCCTGTGTGCTGCAGAGTGCCAGAAGAGAAGCACACAATGTTCCTGCCCGAGATCACAGAGGAAGATGAAGAAAAGCTACCGACTCCAAGAGGTTCGGTACAAAATCTTCAGGCTGCTGCAATTGGTGCTACCGCTACGGCAGCTGCAGCAGCTGCAGGTATCTGGCGGTAAGATTGTCCACCACTCCTCCCTCCTTCCCATCCCTCCGGCCAACCCCTGACAACCTCAGCTCCTCGCACCTTCCCTTTATAACACAACAGTCTCTTTTCTAGGATTCTGACCTGCCAGTTCTGTGTGTAAACAGTTGCAGGTAAGGCTGTTTTCTCCACCTTCCATTTCACCTCTTAACCATAATAATGAAGTGTGTTTTCCAAGAGAATATCCATGAGATTTTAATGGAAAAATGTATAAATGTTTGTATTAGTGCTATGTTTTTGTGTAATTCAGTAACTACCACATCTTCTAGTTTTTAAGAACGCTTCCACTTCTCCTTCGGAAAATAATGCATGTGGTACCTTTACGTCCAGCCCTGCATTGGCATATGAAAAGAAGATTTGAGATGTGAAACTCTTGATTAAATTGTAAAATAATTTGGTTATTCCTGTCATATCGTGAAGAAACTGTCTCCAACGTTTTGAAACTCCTTACAGGTTTCATCCTACGCCCATCAGCGCCTGAAGATAGATCCAGTAGTAAGGAGTTCCAAAATCTTGAATGAAGTTCTCTTTACGACATGGCGTGTGTGCGTAGGTAATCAAAATCTCCATTAAAATGACCATCGAGCACCTGGAGGGGGAAGTTTGCACTTGAATTTTCTATTTACAGCTGTGCTTAGATAATACGGATTATGTTAGCTCCGATTAAGTCCCTTGTTGATTTACATCACATATTCATTATATATGAGGTCTCGCCTACCTCATTGAATATTACACGACTACTATGAAGTAGTCAATGTGTATTATCATCATTTAATTCGAGAAAAATACGTTCCGGCACCGGGAATCGAACCCGGGACCTCTCAGCTCTGCGCGCTGAGTGCTCTTTCCAACTGAGCTATGCCGGGACATGATCCACAGTGCTGGCCGAACTCCTCCCGTAATGTTTTACGGCCTTACTACGTGCACTTTAGACAATGTAAGCCATACATGCAGGGGCGCATATTTAAATGACTTTTATGGCCATATTCAACCTCAGTTTGTGACAACTGCTAACAGTTAATACATCACATATTCATTATATATGAGGTCTCGCCTACCTCATTGAATATTACACGACTACTATGAAGTAGCCAATGTGTATTATCATCATTTAATTCGAGAAAAACCCTTCCAGCACCGGGAATCGTGTCCCGGCATAGCTCAGTTGGAAAGAGCACTCAGCGCGCAGAGCTGAGAGGTCCCGGGTTCGATTCCCGGTGCCGGAACGGATTTTTCTCGAATTAAACCTTGTTGATTTATTTTAACATTCACGCAGTAATGGCAGTGGACAATTGCGCCTTTATTTAGTATAACCAAAGGTTTGTACAGGGTTTATCAGGTACTACGCAATTACCTGCTCACATCTCCCACAGCACATCTACTGCATATGCCTAGCACAGTTGCCATGTCACGACTCGGCTTGTCTCTCTGAGTTGTATGTAAACTAAGAAGTAATGTGACTAAATTAAATTTACCTTTATTTACAGAAGGTGCTCAAAAGAACGTCCCTCTGCTGCTACAGAAGTCTGGCACCTTTTGAACACTTTATTAAACACTTGACGAATTCGGCTGCCAAAATTGTTGAAATCACAATCACTGAACTATTAAACGACACAAAGATTTTCTCGGACCTCTTTCTAAGGCCGCTCCTATCTCGTCTAATTTTTCCTTGGTTAGAACGCTTACTTTTCTAGTTTTCTGTATGTTTAACATGAATCCAGTTTTTTTTCAATTGTTCTAGTAATCTGCATATCGTCGATTTATTGCGAACACGTACACCGGGAAATATCTGTATAAAACCAAGCTAACATTCCACATACGATTCTGTTTTTGCATATTTTAACACAATACACACTCGTTGCTCCCTAGTGTTGTTGTTGTTGTTTTCTAATGCCAGGTGTTTGACAATAAAGTCATTTTTGACCTCTTGCACTCCAATATTTTTCAAAGATATCACCATGACCAGCCACTGAAGCACAGATTTTCATATTGGAGTGAAAATGGCAAGTTGTAGCCGATTTAAGTGAACACCATATTTTAACGTTTTGGTGGCTACTTCATTCACACACAACCCCAGAATGTCTGGAGGACCACACCTGCTGTTGGTCGATGGGTCCATTGGACCTAGCTGGGAGATCTTGTTGATCACTAGCTTTCCCTCCTTAAGCCACAGGAGGACGATTTTAGTGCTACAGCAGGTCAGCACTAGGAACAGAAAAGTAGAAAGAGGAGGAAGGAAAGGGAAATGAACCCCTAGGCCTCGAATGCTCTAATGCCGTTGGGGTCGAAGAAAGTAAGAGTTCAGTCAGAGGACTGGATAGGAAAGGATAAAGAGGGAATTAGGTATTGAATAGAGGAAAATTATACCAAATTCAGTCATTAACTCATCAAGCTGACCACTGCTAATTGATGAGTAGCCCCTCCCTTTAGTTCAGCTTGTAAAATTATGCTTACTAACAGCTGCACCACGGGAAGGTAGGGATGGGACATTGGGTATTTGTCCAGGTTGGTTCCTTAAAGCCTTCAATGGGAAGGATTAATGGCTCTCTCCCCTGTATCCGACAGATACCCTTTTGCAGCCGCTCCCTAATGTATAACATAGTGAACGAAACTACATACAATAAAAATAAACAAACGTGTACTCAATCACACAGCAAACGAAACTGAACGAGGCCAAGTATTACGCACTGTTTACACCTAAGGCGCCTGCAAGACTAATCTTGTTACGAGAAACGCAGGAGGCTGCCAGCTGCTCAATCAGTGAGTGCTGCCTTCCTGTCAAGCTAATGCTTTCCAAGCAATGACGGAGATCTCAAGTTGCATCGTAGATGACAAACCCATTAATTTACAAGTTACTTGTGCTAGCTCAAATCTTAAATATTTGAAAAACTCGAAAAGTAACACGTAGACCTATTTTGTATGCAGCATGTCCAGTACATCTCCTCAAGTATAGTTTAGAAGTTTCGGGTGCTATTAGCACTAGCTCCCAATACATTCGAAGTTTTACACACATAGTGTTACCTTAAGGTTACAGTAATTGCGAAACTATAAAGCACATTACTTACTGTAAAACACCTTTATTTGCTGATCATTTTATATACAGGCTATATCATCCTTACTATTACAGTTTGTGAGTTATGGCACGGTTGAAGTCAGAGTAAGATTTTGTTAAATTTTAAGCAAAAGTTTTTGTTACAGTTTTTGTTGAATTGCCCTTCTGTATAGGCGTATTTATATAGGCGTATTTACGTAAAATAACTCCTCAATGAAAAAGTTATACATACATACATTCGGTCTCGGTAGCATAGTTGGTATAGCACTGGCTTTCTATGCTCGAGGTTGCGAGTTTGATCCCAGCCCAAGTCGATGGCATTTAATCTACTTAATGTATCCAGCTATTTGCTGACAATATAAAGTCCACTATAGTCCACTGTAGTCTATTCAGTTGTTGTTTTTCACGAGAACTGAGGGGTATTTTGATCGGTGTTCATTATAGATGCCTGTTGCTAGTAGCCAGAGTTGGGGTGTAGTCAATATATACTGCAGGACTGTGTCTTATGCAACTGGTACTGATGATTTTAATTTACTTCTTTTGTGGTTTATGGATGGACAGTATAGAAGAATGTGTTCCAGACCTTCATCATGACTATTACACCACAGACAAGTAGTATTATCAGAAATGTGAAATCGGTGTAGGTGCAATTGAGTGACAATGTGACCTGTTCTGGCTCTTGTTAAAAATGTTTGAACATGTCTGGGCAAGTTTTTGTACATTTCCAGGTCATTTGGTTTCTTTTGTACCCACCTCTCGTGGGTACTCACCTTGTCGTGGTGAGGGAGCTTAAACTTGTTGTTTAAGCTAACAAGTAACAAAGAGGTACCCACATAAGCTGCATTACCACCAACGCAGTCCCACTATATTTTTCGATGGCATTTAAGTGTGTTTAAATGCGACAGGCTTATGACAGTAGACTTACTGGCATATAAAAGAACTCCTGCGGAACAAAATTCCTGGCACACCGGTGATGCTGATATAACCTTTGCAGTTGCGAGCGTCGTTAAATAAACCATTATTTAAAAAAATGTAACTTTACATACATACATACTTAAGTGTTCTGCCTAAGGGCAGGTCTTTCACTGCAAACCCAGCATTCTCCAGTCTTTCCTATTTTCTGCCTTCCTCTTAGTCTTTGCTTATGATCCATTTATCTTAATGTCGTCTATCATTTGATATCTTCTTCTGCCCCGAACTCTTCTTCCGTTCACCATTCCTTCCAGTGCATCCTCCAGTAGGCAGTTTCTGCTCAGCCAGTGACCTAACCAATTCCTTTTTCTCGTAAAAGAAAATGTTATATCAATCAAAATAAAATTACAGGAAACATCTGTATAGCAATAGTCGAAATTTCAGTTGAGTCCCAAACAAACCATAGACATTGCTGGACTACCACGTAAACATGCTACAGATAGATGTTACCATATATCAATGACCGATCTGTATAATTTGATTTGCAATATTAGCAATTGAACATGCTATGCAGAATATTATTTGTCAAGTTGAGATGTTGTGGTTTGCGCAGGTCTCAATTGCCCTCCAGTCAGAACCTCTTCAAGTTCTCGGAGAATGTGGAGACTGAGTGCATTTCTATCCGCTATTTGGAAGAGGGTCTGGCACAACCTACTGATGTCAAGGTCTCGGAAGTAAGGTAAGTTACATTTTGCCTGTACCACATAAAGCTGATCAAAAAGGCCGAGAAGAAATGTGGAATGTGAGATAATTTTCAACATAATAAAAAATTGTAGCATTTTATTACAGTCAAATCTCTCTAATTTTAAATAGTATAAACAAATTTAACTTTGAATTACGTGATATATAATTTTACGAGAAAACATTCAATTAAGAAGCCCATAGTTACTAAACAATAAACAATAGGAGCTGGTTACCAGTGGCTTAGCGTCAATGTAAGCTAAAAAGCTTAGCTTCCCCAGTTAATAATAATTTCATAATAAACCTGCAGTTTATGGAGAAAATTATTTATTAATTTTAATAGACTTTATATTTACGCGTTAAATATTGTGATGCGGCAGCTTAGGATGATTTGTGATGCAGCAGTAAACAAGAAGCCTGCACACACCAGCTTCCAAGCAGACTGGTTTCTTCTGTGTAATCCACCTCGCAGATTTTCCATCCCTTTCTAACTACACTACCCTAGTCGCAAGGCTCGCAAGAAGCTAGCTTTAACATTTAAAATAAGTAGTTTCCGAGTTATCCCTTTTCGTCAGTTGTGTTCAGTTGAAGTGTTAGTGTGCATTGTGGCTGATATAATAAATAATGAGCGAAATAACAGTTCCTGACACTAATTTACTTGAATTTTTTTAGGACAATTGTATTATCAAGACTGACTTACGAACAAAAGTGTGATTTAAAAAACAAATGACCGACTCCCTTGCTATCAATGAAGGACACAACCAAAAGACAGACGCATACTTACGTAATGATACTAATATTGTGATTTCTCTAAGTATGACAGGGAGTGAGCTAATGTTATACGTATACGTGTCTATTTGTTAAGAGATATGTGTAAACCATGAAATCATATTTTACTACGTATCATTTGAGGTCATCCCTTATTGATGTTACTTACGATGTTCCAAGCAATCTTCGACTGCTGACTTGACATTGACTACTATTTATTTTAAGATTGTATTTTTATAATACGTTTTCTCATATTGCATGAAAGACAACTTGAGTTAGCTTCCCCTGCTCGAACTTTCATGCTACGCCACTGCTGGTTACATAAATTTGTTAGGTATGTCAGATTAATATCACCACTAATTTTATTTTATTTTATTTTTTCTTCATTGTTCTATAAACACTTTTAACACTTACATAATCACTGATTAAGTTTATACCTTCTTGACTGTGTTAATATGAGGAAATTACGTGGCTGATTAATTTCGAAGTGATATCCGTCATTGTCCGAAGCATAGTGAAGAATATCACTTCGAAACTAGTCAGCCAGGTAATTTCTTCATATTAACACAGTCAAGAAGGTATAAAATTAAGTCCACATACAGTTAGCGTGTCTGGCCGCGAAACCAGGTGGCCCAGGTTCGAATCCTGGTCGGGGCAAGTTACCTGATTGAGGTTTTTTCCGGGGTTTTCTCTCAACCCAATATCAATAAATGCTGGGTAACTATCTGTGCTGGACCCCGGACTCATTTCACCGGCATTAACACCATTTCATTCAGACACTCAATAACCTGAGTTGTTGATACAGCGTCATAAAAATAACCCACTAAAATAAAAATAAAATAAATATAAAGTTAATCAGTAATTTTATTTTCCTGATAATATATTAAGGTTAACAGAAGAAAAACTGGAGGAGGATTTGATGATATGATATGTCTTTCAACTGCACACATTACTGCCTTTGAAAATAAGAGTCAATCGATTTTTGTTTCAATTCGTTTCTCTAATTCACCTTCCAAATCGCACCATTCATTTCCTTTGCCTTCCTCACATCATTTCCTTGTAAGGCTTTTATAACATCGCAATTATATTTATTCCAATGACATGTTATAATGAACAAGTGTCATAAACTTTGAAGTAAACCCCGTGCTTCCCAATATCTTGCTGCTTGTGTAGGTTTGGTGAGTGCTGCACATGTGTTGAGATGGTGTCTGTCCATATATTCCAGGTTAAATTGGGACGTCTAGTCATCTTAAATAAAGTTGATTCTGTAGACCAGTCAAAATAAAAAAAATTAAAATGTACATACATGTGGCGCAATGTTGGACGTGAAACAACAATGGAGATATTCGAAGCTCGAACCAGTCACATCAAGTAAATATGACGCGACTTGTTTAGGGAATTTTATTATTATGAAGTATGAAAGCTTGTAAGAGTGTATAGACTTCTTTATGGTTTCAAACTAAAGATTGTCGTTTAGTTTTGAAAGTTACATTTGATGTAGAAATATATAACTTTATTTAAAACTAGCCGTACCCGTGCGCTCTGCTGCACCCGTTAGAAATAAATATAAAGTAATTACATAATTAAAATAGGACATTTGATCCAAGGAACATTCGTGTTTGATGGATAAATCGTTTATTATATTACTCAATTTAAATTGTATTAAAAAAATTAAAATGCGATCATTTTGATCCAGAGACCACTCATTTGGTCATAAAAATTATTTTAGGAAATACAGGAAACGAATGCTTATCAAGTTTTCTGTGCATAAGAAGCTATTTTAATCTTACCTGTCCTCGATTCACTCAGAAGTTACTGTAATAACATTATAGCATTATGTCCATCTAGAGAAACTACACTTTCCAATGGTGAATTAATAATTAATTATACAAATCGGTTAATTTAGCTTCTGATATTGCTTCATACAAACACAGAAACATTCTCTGTAAGCTATCGTATGTTTCATAGCTTTCGATTGTTGTTGTCCAAGGCCCCTTATAGACGAAGTCATTTGTTTTTTTATTTCATTACACCGCCTTAGATGGCGTTGTTATTGTAATTTTGAAACTCATTTATCTCATTAAATATCAGTCTTATCAAAATTTTGCATGGAATAAAACTTATCGGAAATTATTTTTAAAGAAACTTTTGTTATGTAATATTTTTCAGTAAAATTAATAATAAGGGAGATATTTCGAATTATTTAATTCAAGCCCCCTTTTAAATAAAATATTTTGAATGCCATATAGCCTAAATTCTAAGTTACAACGAACTTAATTTATATTCCAATTTTCATATAAATCGGTTCAGCCATTATCGCGTGAAAAGGTAACAAACAAACATCCAGACAGACAGACAGACAGACAGACAGACATACAAACAAAAATTTAAAAAAAGCGATTTTCGGTTTCAGGGCGGTTAATTATATATGTTAGGACCAATTATTTTTGGAAAATCGAAAATTACCAGAAAAATTTCGGCTACAGATTTATTATTAGTATAGATTAAATATTTGGTACCGGTACTTAAAATCTGAGAAATAATGGTAATTCAAATTATGTTACTTTGAATTAAACGAATTTGAAATAAAAGAGTTTTTATTGTACTGTTAAATCAAAAAGTTTTACCAGTGAGAATGATGATTAGTAATCACTGGTGAGAAACTGCTCCCTTGAGTACCTATTTTCTTATAAAGCTAAAGTGTTAACGCTAATGAATGATTGGTTTAATTATAACCATAATCATTTATTGCATCCATACTTGATTTGAGATATGTCATATTTACAAAATAATAATTACATAATACACATAAGATTAAATAATAAGTAGATAATTTAATGCAACACCAATACAAATACGCAATACTTGGGGCTTGATTGTAGAAAACTACAGGTCAGGTCGATTTCGTCTATAAGGCCCGTTTGCAGAGCTGGTACATCTTCAAGTCAGGAGGACCTGGAACAGAGGAATTCCAAGAATTCATCATATTCAACACTATAGACGCAGTGGCGTAGTAGCAATTTTTGGAGTACAGATATTTCTGTCTAATAACTATGCAAGCAGTTATACATTTTATGACCAATATGAATAAAACTATTCTTATATGCCTATGTTGAGTTTTATGAATATCACTGTTAGATAAAATAGAATTGATAGAATTCCACGCCAAATTTTAAATTACCATCCTGTGGGCAAGAGATCCCTGGGCAGACCGTTCAAGCATTGGCAAGAGACCGTAACGGGCCACTAGGCCCAATACATGCAAGGATGATGATGATGATCAAAGAACCTATCAGTACAAAGTTTCTTGATTTGAAATTGGATAATCATTTGAAATGGAAAACACAAATAGACTATATTATTCCTAACTAGAGCTCTGTCTGTTATGCATGAAGATCCTTATCCTCTGTTAACGATATAAACACTCTTAAAGAGACTCACTTTGCATACTTTCATTCTACAACTAAATATTGATTAATATTCTGTGCTAACTCATCTAAAGCTACACATATATTCTTCATTTTACAAAAGAAAGCCCTAAGAATAATGATGGTGTGCATAAGAGTACATGCAGTAAAAAGATCTTCCAAAATTTAGAAATATTGATTTTAGCCTGATGATGTTTTAAGCTAACTATCAAGATACTTTTCTTTTAATATTAATAAGAACATTAATAATTTTAATACACAGCACAAATCAGGTCTCCATGTACCTCTCTGTTAGTTTCAGTTGTTACAAAAAAAGGAGTTTGCACTACCGGTGCATATGTCTGAAGATCTGAAGGTACCAAAATATTCATGTCTTTTACTCAGCTGATAAATTATTTCTTCTTGTAATTGAAATTAATCTACTTACTTTGTATTAATAAATTATGTATTGTATGTTTATGTATAACTTTTTACTTGTTCCACTTCTCAAAGCTACAATGCTGATGTAAAATCTATGGAATCCAATAAATAAATAAAAAAATATATAAATATTAACACTGTTTGCAATTGCACACTTGGCAGCGACAGAGAGGATGACCAATGTCTACACAGAGATTCTCAGCTGAGACAGCATGCTTCCTGCACAGCAACCAGGTAAATGCTACGAATTTGCGACGTACGTATCTGATAAATTGAAAAATTGTGTATGATTTTTTTTATCAGAGTACGTAGTGCTTCTTTGCATGTAGTACAGGGCTTTCTTTTGGTGAAAAGCACCAATCGATTAAGAAATGTAAACGTCCTCCTTCCTTCTCCTCCCTATCCACTCTGCGCTCATTTGTGTAATAAGGTACCGGTACAAAATTAACTGATTAAATTTCCATCACACTGTAAAGGCGTTTTTAATCAGTTAATTTTTGTACCAGTACGTTATTACACAAATGAAGCGTTTTTCGAAGAAATGACAAAGGAATATTTTTTCGGCTTGTTCTTCGAGTTGGTCTCTTACCACTCATACGGCTCAATACCCAATAGTTTTACCATAAATGGGATTCAAACTCCTGACACAATTTTTTTTTTCGGCCAAACCATTATTCAAATACCAAAATGATATTTGACTTTTTGGTTACTTACAACCTAAAGATTCTATTCTTAAAATTAATGCAATTATAACACTTTCACTCTATATATATTCTTATAGCTTTTAGTTTTTTGGTAACTGCGGAGATTTTTATTTGATTTGGTTATTGCGTCCGGCAGAATCCCATTACTGGATATATCACAATGACTTGGTCTCCACTGCATTGTGATGTCAGTGCAATGGTTTTTAAATAGCAATAAAAATGCATAGTTACCGTAAACTGGGGTTACTTTGAACAGAGAGCAAACTTTGAACATCTTTTCAGAAAATCATATTTATATATATTATTTTAATGTACCGAAGTACACATGATATTTCCATGCAGATATTCTGCGTCATCATACGATGAAAGAGTAATGGAATGGTGTGGCTTAGTGGATAAAGCATCAGCACATAGAGCTGAAAACCCAGAGAGAATTTTTCTCCGTTCCATTACTCTTTCATTGTATGATGACGCAGAATATCTGCATGGAAATATCATATGTACTTCGGTACATTAAAATAATATATATGATATGCATAAATCACTTCGTGATTTGAGAAGGCACTTATTCCGTCGGATCCCGGCCAACTAGTCACTCATTACGAGTGCACCTCAGCACATGTGTGGACTTCGGTCCTACGTTCATAGACATCTATGACGTAGTGCAGAGGGCGGCCACTGGAGGGAACCCAAGAGTTGGAGCTTAATCTGAGACGATTCTGTCTGACGCCGGGGTGGTATCCGGTGTGGCTTAGTGGATAAAGCATCAGCACGTAGAGCTGAAAACCTGGGTTCAAATACCGGCGCCGGAGAGAATTTTTCTCCATTCCATTACTCTTTATCGTATGATGACGCAGAATATCTGCATGGAAATATCATATGTACTTCAGTACATTAAAATAATATATATGATATGCGTAAATCACTTCGTGATTTAAGACGGCGCTTATTCCGTCGGATCCCGGCCAACTAGTCACTCATTACGAGTGCACTTCAGCACATGTGTGGACTTTGGTCCTACGTTCATAGACATCTATGACGTAGTGCAGAGGGCGGCCACTGGAGGGAACCCAAGAGTTGGAGCTTAATCTGAGACGATTCTGTCCGACGCCGGGGTGGTATCCAGTGTGGCTTAGTGGATAAAGTATTAGCATGTAGAGCTGAAAACCCGGGTTCAAATCCCGGTGCCAGAGAGAATTTTTCTCCGTTCCATTACTCTTTCATCAAATCATATTTAGGTTTCTACATGCTGCACTTGTTATAGATGGAGGTAAATTATCATAAAATCATTCTCATACCAAATTTACCTCCATCTATAACAAGTGCAGCATGTAGAAACTTAAATAGGATTTTCTGGAAAAATGTTCAAAGTATCCTCTGTGTTCAAAGTAACCCCAGTTTACGGTATGTATAGAAAGCTGATTTACCATTAATTCTTAGGATGATTCTTGCTTATAAAATTGCTTTTGCTTCTAGTTGTAGTTACGCCCCACCAAGGGAACACAGTTTAAGAGCACCGAAACCTCTGTCGAGATCTGAGAGCGCCCCAGGTCGCAAGCCTTCCCTGACACTCACGCAGTGGCCGAGTTCATCAACCCTCTGCAAGTCAGACAGCTTTCGGATGTCCGAGATCTCCATCGATGTGGACGGAGGCCCCCAGGAACCAGACACACCCATGCCTCAGTATTCGTCTTTCTCACCTGCACAGCCAAAGCATCATTCCTTTTCAGGTGGTGAATTCCTCAGCCTGAAACCAGACACTTCATCTGTTTCTAACCTAATGGAACCTAGACTTAGCCCTGGCCGCAGGAGGGCTCTGGTCGGGAAGATCAAAAGTTTACCTAAACTGTTACCTGTCAAGAGACACAGCTCCATGGGGAGCGCTGGAAGCAGTTCCAGATCCAGGAAGGGTGTTCGCTGGAAACCCATGACTGAATCACCAGACACAAGATATCTGGATAATTCAGGTTTAGAATTAGAGAGGCTGTACCACAGTAGTAAAGAAAGATATCCTAACCACAACAGATATAACAGTTTAGAAACCTCTGATATAAAGTTCGCAGGGTTTGAATTCCCAAGTATGAAATCCAGACTTTCAGAAGATGCTGTATATTGTGAACTCTGCCGAAGAAGAGTCCAGCGGATCTCGGTTTCACCAAACCCTGAGATAATGGAGACCGAACTGAATTTAAAACACTCTGCCAGTGCCCCCATCATGAGAACTGAGGAAGTGGAGGTATGTGTGCGGAATAGAAGCCATTCCTGGCAGAACAAAATCCTTGACAAGATTAAATTTGGGACCAAGAGAAAAGAGTCGTCACCTTCCAGTGAGCTTCAGTGCAAACAAGAACTAACAGACTCTACTACTTTCACTAGCCAGAGTGTGCCCAACCTTGCATTTTGGGTGGGAAATTCATTACTTTCTAAGGAGCTGGACAAAAATGTACCATCAGTTACAGCATCGAAAGAAAGCTTGGGAGGAAAAGTTTTACCACCTCTCAATTCGTCTTCAGCTGATGTACCACCCGTAAAAACTCTCTTGGTCCCTAACCCTGAACAAGAGAGGCATGCCTCATGTCCACCTACCTCTCGGAAAAACTCAGACATCCTCACAGAAGGTTCCCAAGAAGCATCTTCCTGGAAGTCTGCCGATTGGACTACTTTGCTCAGTGGCGATGTAAGAAGATCGTGACACACATTCGTTCTGTGTTTCTTTTGATAAACTGTGTGACTTATTGTGGGTGTGATGTGCAGATAAGAAGATCCTGTTCTTCCCCCTCTTTTTTTTTTTCTCGTTATAGAACAGGCCCCGATCTTTGATTGAACATTTGATAAACATTGAGTTGTGACTTAACGATTTTGAATTTGTATTTCAAGCTACGATTTTGCAAGAGATACATCGTCCAAGTCAGAAATGGCCACAGCATTTTATCACTGTTATTCACTTGGCTTTATTTTATTTTCTATTTGCCATAGTTGACAGAAGCAAATTCAGACACTGTCTTCATTACGATGGTTGTTTTGTTTTCTCTTGTATAATTTAAAGGAGATAACGTTTCTATGTGCTATATATATGACATTAATATTATATTTGACAGACTCCATATCTTCCATCATTGGTGGCACTGTCATAACTTCAGTTTTCAAGGATGACACGAGACCATTCCCTTCAGGCTGAGATATGGACACATGGTGAAACCTATCTATAACATTCCAGAATATAGTTCAACATTTCATAATTCATATTCAGTATATTCTAGTTCCGTGAAATGAATTGGGTAGTAAAGGTCAACTTTTGGTCTACTTGCCATTCGTGAGTCAATCTCCATTGCTTTCTTTACTTGCTAAAATTACAAATTTAATAAAATTTCACGATGTGGGTGCTATTATATGACAGAAATTAGTTTGTGTGAGGCCAAGATTTTGGTACCGGTAATCTGAAACAGTTTATGAAATATTACAAGAGCAAGAATTATATTACCGGTACTACTTAAATGCTCTACACTTCATATGAGCGTGAAAAAAGGCTATTATGATACACACAAATATCTGGAATCGTATTAAAAGAAACTTTCTTGTAGGCTATATACAATGGAATAGTTTCTCCTCGTATTCGTCATTAATAGCTTTAGCAGGTTTCTTTGCATTTTCGACGTTCGTTTATTTCATTTGAATTTTTAACCACTTCTGTGCATAATTTAAAATGACCATTCTCGTTGTTTACGAAGTTAATGGTTATTTTTATTATCATATTATATTGGTGAGCTAAAACATTAACACTTGAAATTAAAGAAAAGAAAAGAAAAGAAATTAATTATTCAGAGCACTAAAAGAATTGTATTTCCTTAAAATATATTCCACCATACATAAACTTTTCTCTAAAAAAAAAAAGTAATTCATACATAAACAGAATCAAAGTAATATTTTCGACCTTCGAAAAATAATGTCAATGAAAATGAGAATCATTAGTGTCTCTTAAATCTGAGTACCATTTTCATTAGTTTCAGTAACTAAAACAAACCTTAATGTTGTCATTAATTTTGTGTTCCGAAAAAGTTGGATAATTGTTAAAAATAAATTTTTCAGATTCATTTCCTAAATACTACGAGAAGACTTAACTAGTGTAAAGTCTTTTTGTTATTCAGTATCATTTTAAGACACGATGCTTCGAAATTCTTTCTACACTATTAAAGAAGATAACTTTCCAAATAAAATAATACAGTATGCCTGACTTAAAACTTTGTTACTAAGCAGTACCATTACTACCCACATTTGCTCTACCAGCTGCCATCATGTGGCTCACAAGGAAGTTCAAAAGGGTCTATGGATATTTACTCATTAATTGTTATTACATTAAAATAAAAGTAAAGAAATATATAAGATTAATTTTAAACGTTATAGGACCAAATGTTACATTGTCTAGGACTTCCTGAGTTAATTGCTTTTGTCTTGTACACTTCTCTCAATTTCCTAACAAGATTATACACTTTAGGACGATTAAGAACTAACACTTGGACAATTTTCTGGAAACTTTCTTTCCTCTTGTCGGACACACTTAGTGAGTACTACATTAAAAATATTAACACACTCTTTTGTACATCATCCGAGAAATATCTATTCCAATGACATGATCATCTCAAAAGAAATCTCTCTTGTATGACTGCCAGACCCAACAGGAACTTAATTCTCTTCCATAGACAGTGGATGAGTCTAATTGTCTTGCTTATTATGTGTTATTTTAAAGCCTTATGATACCTTAATCTTAGCCAGCATACACAGTGTGAGGCACTTAACGAAAACTCATAACACATT
This sequence comes from Periplaneta americana, assembly GCF_040183065.1. Taxonomy (NCBI): domain Eukaryota; kingdom Metazoa; phylum Arthropoda; class Insecta; order Blattodea; family Blattidae; genus Periplaneta; species Periplaneta americana. Next base: position 30,564,287 of record NC_091131.1, on the reverse strand, counting down.
TGCAAGCAGTAAAACATATCTTCGAAGACAGATTAATGAGCAGAAATTTGTTGTCATCTAAATCTCTGGATATTATTTTAATGTACCGAAGTACATATGATATTTCCATGCAGATATTCTGCGTCATCATACGATGAAAGAGTAATGGAACGGAGAAAAATTCTCTCCGGCGCCGGGGTGGGAGAGAATTTTTCTTCGTTCCATTACTCTTTCATCGTATAAATCTCTGGAGCTAACCCTGTGCATATTTATCTTTGGGGGGGGGGTATTAAAAACAAAGTGTACAGAACAAATCCTCATGCTCTGTAACAGCTGCAGGAAGACATAGTGCAGAGAAGTTCACTCCATAAGAAGAGAAGAATTGCACAGGGTAATAAGGAATTTCTTTTGCAGAAATGATGTGAAAACTAATGTGGATATCGGTGGTTATCATTTTCGATATAACCGCCATGGTGACTCAGTGCTAGTGAGCTAGGCTTATAAATCAGGGGGGCCTGGGTTCAAAACCCGGTTGATCCACTGTGAATTTATAACTTGTGTTGGGCAAGCCCGAGGTTCAGGAAGCACAGGGGTTTTCTCCAGGTACTCTGGTTCACCTGTAACATCTCAACTATTTTACAACATAATTTATTACAAGTGTAATGTAGATCCACTGTCTGTGGTGCACTCTGACTAGTCTCTGACGAACTAAGTGGTCTACACTTTTCGGCACCAGTGACATCTATGAGCCCACTCACTCACTCATAAAATTCGGACGAATAACGACCCTGTCACTGGACCCCCCCCCCTCAAAAAAAAAAAATTACACCGTCTTTGAGACTGTAGATTATAAATAAAACTGTGTTATATTTTTATTTTCTAGTGTAATTTATTAATTAGTGGTAATGATGAGAGACTGTCCAGGAGATTCTTTTGCGACTAGCTTGTGAGCTGGATGATGGAAACCAGTAATGCAGTTGTGGGCAATTAAAACTTCTATTTAGCAGCAAGGTTTTATATTGGATGTACTGTATAAAACTTAAGTCATTCATGCATTAAAGTATTTAATTCGGAAAAATATATACAACAGCATTGGATAGGTTGTCAAAATATAAAAAAAATGATTTTCTTAAAGAAAACAATATTTTACAGTTACTCCAGGTTCGGAGGACTGCCTCTCATGCTTCTTAACATAAAATCATTATTCATTCTTTGCGATCACTTGCAAATGACGAAAGAATCATTTGAACCAAAGTAAGGAAGGTTAATCTGGCACTGGTCGCTATATGAGCATTTTGCTAAATATCAAATTCAAATGACAATCACACCAAATTGGAAGTGGTTGCAAGTTTGTCTCTTTCTCTAGCTGACTTTATAAGTGTTGCCTATTATCTGCTAAAATAATTTTCTTGGGACAAAATACGGCATTCTGTAGAGAAAATATTTGTGAGACCAGTACTTCAGTTATGATGGAATTACTGTCATGTCTTTGTAAAGTCAGTGGATTCTAATCCTATGCCGGTTTATTACGTGTCTTTAAAAGTTCCTAAACCTTTCTTTGAATGCAGGTATTTCACCAGATAACTTAGCCTTTTCTAAAATAAAATAGAAACATGTACTTTTCAGTACAAAAGCCATAAGAGAGCCGGGAAGTATTGAAGCAGATATGGACATTCTTTTCAAAGAAACTATATCGATGGTATTAGGGTAAAGGGGGTTAAGTTATTTTTTGAGGAAAGGAGTTTTTTTTCTTCAGGTGAATACACAAGTTAAATTCTACAAGTGGGTGCGGAAAAAACAATAGAATACTAGTATTTGATGTGTTTTATTTGTGTGGAAAATTATTTGCAATAAGGGTTCCAAGTTCAATTTTCATTTACCTCAAAACTCATTTTTATGATTTGAGGCGTTCAGAAGTCAACATGATTAACTCCTTTTCCAAAGATTTTGAGATATTCAAGGTTAAAGTTGAATACACACTATTGATTCTGTGTTGCAGTCAAGAATAATATTGCATTCTGTGGGCTTTTTACTGAACTATGGAGTTAATCACTTTGACCACTGAAAATATGGTGAATATAATACATTGCCAACTTAGAAACACTGAAATAACCAAAAGTGAAGTTAATCATGTTGACTTCTGAATACCTCATTTATCTCTCTTTAACCAAATACCATCGATATAATGTCATAGCCTACATCAAAAGAAAATCCAAGTCTTAAGAAAACACGTATTGTCACTTGAACCCGGTATTTTACCCCTCTCATAAATTATAACAGGAAAAGTCCAATGCGGCTCTAACTTCAGTATACGGCCACCTGAATAACACTATATACAGCGACCTCTCCTGAGATAAGCAAGTGAACACTACCAATGTTGACTTTTTCCAACTGCAGTGATTTTATAGCAGGAAGCTTGTGAATTTATAAATAGAAAGAACTTTGTTCCAATTTGATTATAAATTGGGATATGTTATATTCAGGTTTCGCTGTATCCACCATACGAGTAATGCTTCATACATATTTGTTGTCACCATTATTTGATCTCAAACAATATGGAGGTAAATATATTCTTTGGACCAAGCAAATAAACAGATAATTTGCCCTTTTATAATTGTTCTGCTGAGGTCACCAATCATGGAACAGGTTTCCAGCATCCTTATGCTTGTGCATGCCTGCAAATAAAAGACAAAGCTATGTGGTTCTGTGCATTAGTGATTGTAGGATTGGTTGTTTATTTTTCATTTGACAAGAAAACCGTGATCTCAGCTTTTTCAATGCTCAAATCAACCAGGACTGATTATTCCAACATTTGTACTCTTTATTCTTCCTGTGATTTATTCTTAGACTGAAGTTGACATTTTAATAAAAGACATATTACAAATCAGAAACCCATATACAAAGTCAGGTTGAAGCATGCTTTCCTATTTAACTTTTAAAGGTCCTAATTCCATATACACTACCTCTTTTCTTTTAATATATTGTTAGATTTTCATAAAATACAATTACTGCGATATTATTATGGTTATTAAAGTAAATCTGTAATTAGATAAATACCGGTCTAGTATTTAATGCGAAAGAGAATGTACACATACTTCGTAACTTATTCCTATGTTCACTGGACCAAGTCCACGAGTATCTCTCATGGATGGGTAATTTGCCTGCTATCAATCATCAGGACCATATCATTAGAGAGGCAAAATATGAAATTTCATATTTTAAATCATATCTGGTGGCGGTATGGAAACAAGAATTTTCACAAATGTGTAGAATGAAATTAACGTCAAAAATGTTTCACATTTCATAATATTTTAGTAAAAGTTCAGATTTCACAAAATTCTTAATATTTTAATTATTTTACACTATTTTCCCCCCTCTATTAATATTTCTATAACTATCACTGAACTGGACTTTCCAGACATTATAATGAGACAATAGAGATGTTTTCCAGGAGACACTTGAAAAACTCGAGCCACATATTCCGCAAAAGATTCTCAAGACCAAGTGAAATCTCAAAATTTCCCATTAGTCATTGGAATTGTAGCATCAATGAAATTGAGAAGCCAAAAGGAAATAAGTGGTTCCTATTCCAGCTTTGCTCATTCTTTCGAATCCAGTGAAAGTCTTTTCAATGTTGCCATGCTACTTTCATACGTGTAAATTAACCATCAACTTTACTGTTTAATTAATTTCTCCTCCTCTCGCAGCGTCGTGGATTTTCCATCGTACAAAACAACATTAACTGACAGAAGGCGCAATATTTTGCCAGAAAATATAGAAAAGTTACTTGTATTGTAACCAGCGTTGAGTCCAGCCACTGTAAGAACATTTTTTTTGTTCTCTTCGGTATGAAAATTGAGTTATCCAGTTCTTACATTCAGTTAAGATGAATCTTCTAGTTTATCTTGTTTTATTTGGGTCAGAGTTTCAGATCCGTTTGTCGTATACTGGCAGTAGTTTTAAAAATACTTATTTTGATCAAGCAGTGCAAACAACTTGTATGAATTGTTTGTTAAAAAAGTAAAGAGATAATTTTAAAACTACTGTAAAACGGGGTGAATTGATACACTGGGGGTACTTGATGCGTTTTGTAAGTTGATGTTTCGGAACCTACAAAACGTATCAAGTCCCCCCCCCCCCCAGCATATCAAGTCACCCCGTTTTACTGTACTGAAATACTTAGGTAGGCTATTTTAATAAATATGCAATCTTTACAATTGCGGAATGTACATACTGTATTAAGGTTGGCCACTGCAAGTCATTCTAGCTGATAACTGGTAATGTACTCAGATGAGTTGTGAGTGTTGTGCTAGTTTGACACGTTACTTGTGAGCTAGCCTTGCGTTCCTTTCATGTAATCAAAGTGGTGATGAAAAATGGGCATCAATCAAGAACAAGAAGGCTGGAGAGGGGAGAGGTTGAAATTAGTTCTGTTTGTGTTAAATAGGGTTTATTGATCATTGGAAGGAGTTATGAGGCGAATAGAAAACACGAGAAGGGGGGAAATGGAGAGCAAGTCATGAAAAGACAATTGAAATCAACAGTAGTTGTGAACATGTAGCCAGAAAATTATGGATCAATCACCAGACCAGCAATGTGATTATGTCTAGCCCGATATCAGGAAGAATCCTCCTGCCATGGAGCTGGTAGCTTCTCTTATAGAGGTTGCTTTTGTATTGTATTGTATTTATTAACATTCCACGGTATTCATACATTGCTTTACAGCTAGAATATGGAACAAGTCAAAAAACTTAATACTATTACAAAGTCTTAATTTATAGTCACAGTCTTGATGAAATATATATACAGACGAGATGTACAATATAGTCTACTAGTACAACACATAGTTTTAATATCAATTTCATGAAGTGTTATTGAATGTCATGAATTCACCTACAGAATAGAAGGCGTGAGAAATTAGGTACTTCTTTAATTTGGCCCTAAATAACCTTATGTTTTGAGTTTCATTTTTATATCGATAGGGAGGCTATTAAAAATTTTTACTGCCATATAACGCACTCCTTTTTGATAGCACGATAGACTTGTTGATGGAGTATGAAAGTCATTTTTTGACGTGTATTTATGCTATGAACTGTTGAATTAGTTACAAAGTTTTCACGATTACATACGAGGAAGATTATTAATGAAAAGATATACTGACAAGCCATGGGCATTATTTGTAGTTTTTTGAAAATAGTCCTACAAGATTCCCTAGATTTGGCACCTACTATTATTCTAATTACTCTTTTTTGTAATAGAAATATACTGTTACTATCTGTGGAATTTCCCCAGAATATTATTCCAAAACTCATTACCGAGTGGAAGTATGCAAAGTATATTGTTTTTAAGGTATTGATATTTACTATCTTTTGCATAGGTCTAATAGCAAAACAAGCTGAATTTAGTTTGGGGGTAATTTCTTTAATATGATTTTTCCAATTTAACACATTTTCGATTTTTAAGCCAAGAAATTTGGTTATCGTTGTTTCTAATAGGTTCTGTTGTTAATTATTGATTAAAGGAAAAGGCAGATAATTAAAACGAACACAGTTGTTTGGCTAGTATAAAGCGAATATGTCTGGAGAATACACCAAGCTTTCTAGTTTGTTCCATTGAAAAAATCCTGGGCCTGACCGGGACTTGGACTCAGACTGCCTGCATGAAGGTCTGACTACTCAATTACCGCAGGGTAGCGGACACATGGTAATTGCTGTCACTGTTGTTTATGGGCTATTCTTAAACAAAAGTCAGGGGCGGCTTTCGAAGGGGTGCTGCGGAGCTGCAGCACCCCCAGACATTTGTGGCTCTTGTCTCGTTTTATGTTGTGAAATACACTTATTATACAGTCTCTATTTAGCGGCTCGAATTTTTTTATAAAATTTCTCTCTCATTGACATGCATGCAATCGTTAGTGAAGTCACTTCCTCCCCTGGTGCTGCCAGAGCGAAACCAGAGACAAATACAATAGGATGAAGCCACTTCCTCCCCTGGAGCTGCTAGTCTCACCTCGGATGCTTTGCGCGTTAGTTTTACCCCTCCCCCTGCTGCCCCTTGCCATGAATCCAGAGTTTCCAGGCGCTGAAAAATTTGCAGCAGTTTGCCAGTAGCGCGCAGTTTTAAATACATTTTCTTTAATATTGTGAGTATAACAAGTGCAAGAATGTTTAATTCTATACAATATTTACAGTCTATTCAGTTCAGTACCTTAATAATTCAGGAGAAATGTGAAATTAAGTGCCCATCAGTTGAATCTCATAATGGAAAGAGGCCCTGAACAAAATACAAAGGCTCGCATATTTTTTGCTAATTTATCCAGTATCCTTGCTTTTTTCTCTCGATCTCCTCACAGTCTGTATTAGATTAATATGTTTCAAAGACAATTACATCAGCTGAGGCAACAGGATGGAGTTTTAAAATAAGAACAGTAAATGTTGTTCATAGAAGAAAGAGCCATTGCTAGAATGTTTTCAAACCATAATGGAATCTGAAACATCTAACAACATCACAATAAATGAGGCAAGCACGGAACAGTACACAGTTGAGCAGCGAGATCTGTGAAAATGAAAACCCTAAAAAGCGTCATAAGGTCGAAGGGATTTAGACAAGGGTTGCTGCAGCCAAGGAAGTGTGTGACCTCATTATCACACAAGCTAACACCCGATTCCAGTTCATAGATCATCTGATATTATCTTCTATTCTGTGTCAAGAAAAATTTCGTGAAAATGACCTAAATGTATGTGTGAAGCTTTTTCCAATGTTCGATAAAGACAAACTAAAAACGGAACTCACTGTGTTGTATCAGAGACAAGAATTCAGAAATATCAGTGACGCAGTCAAGCTCTTGCAGTTTTTCTATCTGAGAACTTGCAGGCCTCATTTTCAGAAGCTGTGAAACTACTACGCATAGCTACCACCATACCAATGACAACTTCCGAACCACAACGTTGCTTTTTGCGTTTGAAGAGAGTGAAATCCTATCTTAGAAATATGGTGAGAGAAGTGACCGCATTAGCTATGTTTTCCATTGTAAAGATTATGTTAAACGACATATCGGATTTTAATAAGAAGATGATTAAAAAATTTGCAACCTACAAGACAAGGCGCATGGAACTAATCTTTAAATAAAATAAGTTGCTTGGTTTATTTTTCTATGCAGCACCCCTTAATTCAATATCCACGAGCCGCCACTGCAAAAAGTATATGCAAACAATCCACATAATCTGGAAAATATTCATCAAGTGACTTCTGTAATACAGAAAAATGAACTTCACGCAATTTCTCTCAATATTTTCAACAGGACTGACACGTGTTTAAAACTACAGGATGAACACTTCGATCATCTAATGTTGAGCAGCATTTCAGTAACTAATAATTAATTAAGTAAAATAGGTATGTCAGTGAGTGAAACAAATTTTTTATACACGTCTGGAAGGGTCCAGACCAAGGAGTAGGCCTAAGAATAGATGGTGGGATTGTGTTCAGTGGAATCTGAGAAGATTTGGATGGCAAGAGCTGTCAGCAGATAGAGATGAATGGAGGAGAGCCATAGAGGAGAGGAAGGCTCACCGTGGGCTGTAGTGCCATGCAAGAAGAAGAAGGTAGTCAGTTAAGTACGTTATTAAAGTAATGACTAACATCCAAGCGACACAGGGCTTTGCCAACAACTGCAGTATAACCAGAGCCAAAAAATTGCAAATTCTATTGTCATTAACTGTGTGAAAATTGAAAGAGCTGTTTAACGTAAAGATTATTATTACCACTTGTAAGTAAGCTTACAGTCTCTCACTATCCAGTTCAATGACTATTAGAAAAAGCATGGGATGCGATCCCCTATGTAAATAACATTAATCTGGTATTTTACGATGTCATAAACTGTACGTAAATCACTGGCTATAAATTAATCTAGTTAGTTCTTTGAGTGAAAACAAGAAACACTATCGGATCAACCTGACTGACAAACATGTTCAGTTACTGGTACCTGACTAATGGAAGCTCGTAAAAAGTTCTGTTATTCGATATGCACATGAAACTGATAAGCTTTGAGTGAACAATACATTTAGGCCACCAAAATAATTAAAACACAATCATTTGGTCCAGGGAGAATCCGTTTTCTAGTGCAAGAATAATTCGTTTAAAATGTTTCTAAATTAGTATTAAATTCATCATTTAATAAATCACTCCAATCCAATGTGAATATACCGCGATTGTGTACAAAAATATTTTTTTTTTGTGTTGGCTCCATTGTGAATAATTGTTTTCGTAAATAAAAACGAATGAAAATTAACATAGCATATACATATTAAGAAATACAAGAAACAAATATGTCAGTAGCTACGTACTGGTAATAAGGAAATGTGTAGACCTACCTTACAGAATAATTACCGACAATATTAATGTGCCACGTGTATATTTGTAAAGTTATTCCATACCTCCGGACTGTCACACAGGCGGCCCAGGTTCGAGTCCCGGTCAGGTCTGGGATTTTTCATTGAAAAATCCATTCATAGTGAAAGTTTTTTAATTGGTTATTTAACGACGCTATATCAACTACGAGGTTATTTAGCGCCGATGAGATTGGTGATGATGAGATGGTATTTGGCGAGATGAGGCCGAGGATTCGCCATAGATTACCTAGCATTCACCTTACAGTTGGGGGGAAAACCTCGGAAAAAACCCAACCAGGTAATCAGCCCAAGCCGGGATCGAACCCGCGCCCAAGCGCAACTTCAGACTGTCAGGCAAGCACCTTAACCGACTGAGCCACGTCGGTGGCTGTAGTGACGGTTGAGGAGGACAAGGTCGCAGTTGCGGTTTTTCTTGGGGTAAGTTACTCCCGTTTTTTCCCATATTAGGCATCTACATCATTCCGTCACCATTTCTCCATTTCGTCATTATTGCATAGCATTCCCCGATCGTCGGCTGGCGACGCACGAAAGAGGCTGGCGTAAGGATGAGGGAGGTTGCCTGCTTGAAATCTGGTACGCAGCAAACCTTAGTGTATATAGCCGGTGTGGATTTGGGAATACGCCTATCTTGAGGGTTAGCACAATAGATCGTAACAGATCGCAGTGCTGGACCTTGAGGGTTAGCGCAATAGATCATAACAGATCGCAGTGCTGGGCCAAAGTGTCCCCCTCCTGTAAATTTCATTCTATTCCAAAGTTATTCCATTTCTCACGTTCATATTTTTTCATGAAATAACGCAACTCAAATCAGACATCAGTCTCGTGTGATATGGGAGGATATCGAAATTTCATTTTTATGTAATAAACAATTAGAAAACGTTATCATTATTTTCAACAACGGAACTGAGCGATAAGCGATGCATTTTTTATGTTGACCGAAGTGGCTGTCGAGCAGGTTTTCTCCAAGTAGTCCGGTTCTATCTGTCATTCTTATTCCACCAGTGTTTCATTCTGTTATCGACTCTTAATAAACTGTTTTAAAAAGTCACTAATAAAGAATTATAATGGCTGCAACACTTCCAAGTTCATTTGTTTCGAAGTCTTTTCTTAAAATTATTCCAATATAAACATATACCTATACCATTTTATGGTCCAGTCAGCCTCATAATCAGCAGATTCAATAGAAAAATTCATATTCTAAGATAAAATTTACCGACATAATTGAAATTATGGGCATATTATTATTATTAGGTATTGCATCAATTATCGGTTCATTTTAGTTGACTTCTCTTTCTCAATCTAAGTAATCTCTATTGAGGTCAGAACGGCGATCGAGCGGGCCGTGCTCCATGTCGATAGCCCTGTCAAATTAATACTATTTCGATCTATATTTTAATGTATTTTGTAGTCCACTGCACGTAGGTTAGAGTTCCCATGATTTATTGATACTCATAATTACAGGACTGTCGAGATAGGAACAGTGGAATATGACAAAGTTTTTGTTTTCGACGTTTTGAGACAGGTACCCACTCGCGAGTGGAAAGTTCCCATTATTTCCAGAAGTGCGCAGTCGGTTATTGCGCATCGAGTTGAGAAATAGATGGTAGCCATCTGTTCGGGTGGTACGGAACAAAGGTCGATGATAAGTTATCCGTATAAATTTGTGGGTTATTGTTTATTTTTTGATCGAAGATGCTGAATTTATGTCGACAAGGATTGATTTGCAATGCCCAAAGGTAAAGAAAACATTTAGCCTACATTTGGTTATTAGTTTTGGTACTAGTATGAGGTAAAGTCTGACTTTCCATTTATTAAAGTTTGAGAAGTGTGTATATGAGTGCAATTATATAGTTTGTGTCACTTTTGTGGTGATAAAATTAATATTTAATTATACAGATTACATAGAGGAACTCACTGACAGCTTTTCGTCCTTGACCAACTTGTCATGTGTCGAGGGTTGTCCAAGTAAGTTATAATACGAACTCTAAACGGAGTAGAATTATAGCACGTACTGTTAATTAAAAAAAATGTGTTCGTGTATAAGAACAGCCCAGATTTGTAATTGATTTTCTGTATCGAAAGTTTGTTATGAAATTATTAGTTTAAGTTTTGGAGTTTTGTTTAATCGAAGTCGTGATTTTGCGGTACCCTAGGCTGGTAGGCCTAGATCTTAAAAAATTCATCTCTGTTGCTAGTCGGGGTCGGTAATGAATTACGCATTTCTTTACGCATAAAAAATGAAAAAAAAAAAAGCTATAAAAATAATTGCTCAAGAAATAAGATAATTCTGATTCGAAGTAAACATTGTTAAGATTGTGGCCTTTGTCAAAGCGCGGCAGCATTTAGAAGATTTGACATTTAATTAGTGTCAGTTATACCATTACCGGTATGTAATTACATTTTAACTCATCGTAAACTTAGTACTGTAAAGCTGCATCTACACGGTTAAATTTTTCATGCGCGTGCGCATGGAATCTGGGAAGAATATTGAAAGAATTAAGGGTTAAACGAGCGTTGAGCGACTTCCGCCGATTTTGGAAGACACCGACGCGGTTAGGTTAGGCTTTTATTATCCCCTTCAAGATGAAGGTGAAAGCGATTGAGTGTGATTTTTTGTTTCCTCTGTTGGTAGTTCAAGTGCGTCGGTGTCTATTCCAAAATCGGCGCAAGTCGTTCAACGCTCGTTTCACCGAATTAAGTTTAAAACGCCCATTTAATTAAGATGCGTTAAGATTTTGTGTTTACATGGTGCGCCGTTTTGAACGTCATCTTCATACGGGCAATGATAAACTTTAGCGGTTCCTGCTAAGGTCGTTCTTGCACGCACGCATTGCATTTATACTTACAATATTATATATATATATATATATATATATATATATATATATATATATATATATATATATATATATATATATATATATACATACTAGTGGCTTGTGCAGCAAATACTGCTGCAAAGTAAGTTCGTTAGATTTATTTTTAATGAAAAATACTTGTCTTTTTGATAGTTATTTGCTTCCATAATAATGAAACATACTCCCTCTGAATGGATTTTTTTAGGCCAAATACTTTTTCTTGAACCTATCCAACTTCCGTTTTTGAGTTTCAGCGCGAAAACGCAAGTATCAATGTCAGGACGATAGCAGTAGCTATTTCAGGTCATTGTGGATTGTAGGCAAAAGTTAAACAAAATGTCAGGTTTGCTAAGCTTTCGAACAATAGCATTTTCGTATAGCTGCTGCATGTAGAACTTGAAATGTAGAGCATAAAATCATTTTATTCTACTAAGAGATCCTGCTGAAATTATCTGGAGACTACAAAATTTTCTAGGCCTCTTATTTTATCAGTAAGTAATATCTTTTGATCTTTCCTTAGGAACTGTAATTTTTGCGCTCTCGCGAGCCAATACTGAAGACAATGACACATATCAATATCTACACTACACCGCCATTAAGTATATGAAAATGACCCAACCCCACTGGGTTAATAAGTGTAAAAATATTTGATTTTTAATAATATTTAATTTCTAATGGTAATAATGTCATCAAACCACCTCAAGTTTCGTAGATTTGAATATCCAATACACAGCTGTATTCAGAAAATTATACACTGCAGAATCAGTTTTTAATAACAAATTGAATTGAGCTCTAAATATGTCGGCAATCCTGCAGGTCATGGCCTTCGTGTAGTAGCCTATTGTTTATTGTAGTGTGTGTTTTGTTCTGAAATTCAATCAAATCGGCCGTGATTGAATAAAATAATTCTCAAACTGACAACAGATGGATTTTGGAAAATAGGAAAATTATGTAGGAAAATTGACATTTCACTGAAAACTACTACTTTTCCGAAAAACTTTGGATGCCAGGCATGAAAATGAGGGGTGACTCATTAAAATCCGTTCAGCCGTTTTCCCGTAATTTCCATTACCAGTTCAAATTATATTAAAATCCGTTCAGCCGTTTTCCCGTAATTTCCATTACCAGTTCAAATTATATATATATATATATATATATATATATATATATATATATATATATATATATATATATTTTTTCTAATGCCAGGCATTTGACCTCTTGCACTCCAATATTTTTCAAAGATATTGTCATGGTTAGCCACTGACGCACAGATTGAAAATGGCAAGATGTAGCCGATTCAAGTGAACACCATATTTTAACGTTTTGGTGGCTACTTCATTCACACACAACCCCCAAAGTGTCTCTGGAGGACCACATCTGCTGTTGGTCGACGGGTCCATTAGACCTAGCTGGGAGATCTTGTTGATCACCAGCTTTCCCTCCTTAAGCCACTGGAGGACGATTTTAGTGCCATAGCAGGTCAGCACTGGGAACAGAAAAGTAGAAAGAGGAGGAAGGAAAGTGAAATGAATCCCTAGGCCTCGAATGCTCTAATACTGTCGGGGTCGAAGAAAGTAAGAGTTCAGTCAGAGGACTGGATAGGAAAGGGTAAAGAGGGAATTAGGTATTGAATAGAGGAAAATTATACCAAATTCAGTCATTAACTCATCAAGCTGACCAGTGCTAATTGATGAGTAGCCCCTCCCTGTAGTTCAGCTTGTAAAATTATGCTTACTAACAGCTGCACCACGGGAAGGTAGGGATGGGACATTGGGTATTTGTCCAAGTTTGTTCCTTAAAGCCTTCAATGGGAAGGATTAATGGCTCTCCCCCCTGTATGCGACAAATACCGTTTTGCAGCCATATATATATAGGCCTATCTATATCAATCTTGCATTCATTGCTTGAATGCGTAAAGTTGAAAGAAAAGTTGAACCGTGTAGATGCACCTTAATAGGGATAAGAGATAGTATCTGATAGTGATGTATAGATTGGACTAGATATATGGAATATGAAAGACATAATATGTCTTTCATATTATGAAAACTGAAATATTTATGAATAATGGAAAACAGATGTACAGAGATGAAGAATGGGTAGAACAGAGAAAAATTCTCTATTGCACCGAGAATCTAACCCGGGTTTTCAGTTCTACGTGCTGATGCTTTATCCAGTAAGCCACACCGGATCCAAATTCCGATGCCGGATTGAATCCTTCTCAGTTTAAGTTCTACCTCTCTGTTCCCCTTTGGCAGCCTACCTTCATGTAGCCTACTGTGTCACAGTGTCCAACACTATGTACAGAGGTGCACGCATTAAGAGTTTTGCCCGTTCTTCACCATATGGTAATGCAGAATTCCTGCACTGAAATACTCGTATTATATGTACTTCGGTACATCATAGTAGTAATATCATAAGTGTAAGTAATCACTGCGTGATTCAAGACAGCGCCTTGTTCCGTTGGACCCCGGCCACTTAGTCACTCGAAATGAGTGCATCTCTGTACATAGTGTTGGACATTGTGCTGCCCAAGGTTCTGAAGTTATGCAACATAGTTTCAATCGTTTCTTTGTAATTGGGGTCTATAGTTGCCTAAGAGATCATTTACAACCATTTTGAACCTATCCCAAGCATTATTTTCAAAATCACACGTAACATCAAAATGTCCACACCTGTGGAGTAACGGCTAGCGCGTCTGGCCGCGAAACCAGGTGGCCCGGGTTCGATTCCCGGTCGGGACAAGTTACCTGGTTGAGGTTTTTTCCGGGGTTTTCCCTCAACCCAATATGAGCAAATGCTGGGTAACTTTCGGTGCTGGACCCCGGACTCATTTCACCGGCGTTATCACCTTCATCTCATTCAGACGCTAAATAACCTAAGCTGTTGATAAAGCTTCGTAAAATAACCTACTAAAAAAACATCAAAATAATTGTCTTAACATTAATTTACATAATGAATAATTTCGAGTTATACCTGAAATCTTGATTTGCATTAATTTACGTATCTGGGGGTCTACAATAATTCCAGATTTGACTTTATCATAACTGAGTGAGGGAAATTTATCATACAGGTATTTAAAACACGGTCTATTCACAGATTTATGGTTCAGGGAAAATACTCGTGTTTACTGCAAGAAGGTCTAAGGATCGCCTCGTCATACGTTGAAGGTCGCACAGTGGAAGTAGCCTAAACGAAGTTTTACGTAAGGGGATCGCATGGCGAGGGTAACGAGATTTTACATAATGTTTGGAAATGACTGTTTAAATCAGTAAAAATATGTTCAGTTCCAGTTACGTAATACTTTTTGCAGAGACTGTGGTCATGGAACAGCAATTTTTTGTTGTTATAGAATGAATTGCTTGTACAGCCAGTTTCAAAAGATAACGCTCACGTATTTCCACTCCAGTTCATAAGCGGCGAAAGAACAGTTTCCTTGGGGGGGGGGGGGGGGGCAAAGCAAAACCATAGAATCCCCATGTAACGAGGTTATGGGGGACATCATTTACTTCTTCCCCCGTTATAGCTTGACCGTGGTACAGTATATCAGAATGTGATCATTTAATAAAAGTATTTTCGGGGTCATATTTCTTACAGTGTTACATCCATATCCGCGATGTTTCGGACCGAGTTGTATAGGGCTTGAACTGTAGGTCTACTACAAATTGTAATAGGACATAACTTAAAACAATCTTCCTCTTTTTTTCCTCGTATAGAAACGCGTGCATGCATCTATAAAACTACGTAACAGTGCTAACAGAAACTTTTTTTATATGAAGCTTACATTCCTGAAGATATCATATAAAATGTAAACTCTAATTATTTTATTTAATCTCATCTTTAAGTTTACACATTATACCGGGATCACTTTTCTTTTTTCTGCATTGTTGTGCAGTACCGTATGTTATTCATACATCTCCAAGTGGCGGCCTGAACACCTGCAGACTTCTAACATACGAGTTACAAAAGAAAAATTACAATGCTTCCATTCCTCAAATGAGGTATAGGAATTCTTATACATTCTTACTTACTGGCTTTTAAGGAACCGGAGGTTCATTGCCGCCCTCACATAAGCCCGCCATTGGTCCCTATCCTGAGCAAGATTAATCCAGTCTCTATCATCATATCCCACCTCCCTAAAATCGATTTTAATATTAATCTTCCCATCTACGTCTCGGCCTCCCCAACTTTCAGAAATTTAAAATAAGTGTTACATACGATGAAAGAGTAATGGAACGGAGAAAAATTCTCTCTGGCGCCGGGATTTGAACCTGGGTTTTCAGCTCTACATGCTGATGCTTTATCCACTAAGCCACACTGGATAGGCCTACCCACCCCGGTGTCGGGCAGAATCGTCTCAGATTAAGTTCCAACTCTTGGGGGTTCCCTCTAGTCGCCGCCCTTTGCACTACGTCATAATGTCTATGAACGTAGGACTGAAGTCCACACATGTGCTGAGGTGCACTCGTTATGAGTGACTAGTTGGCCGGGATCCGACGGAATAAGCGCCATCTTAAATCACGAAGTGATTTACGCATATCATATATATTTTATTTTAATGTACCGAAGTACATATGATATTTCCAGGCGCTTATTCCGTCGGATCCCGGCCAACTAGTCACTCATAACGAGTGCACCTCAGCACATGTGTGGACTTAAGTCCTACGTTCATAGACATCTATGACGTAGTGCAGAGGGCGGCCACTAGAGGGAACCCAAGAGTTGGAACTTAACCTGAGACGATTCTGTCCGATGCCGGGGTGGGTGTCCGGTGTGGTTTAGTGGATAAAGCATCAGCACGTAGAGCTGAAAACCCGGGGTCAAATCCCGGCGCTGGAGAGAATTTTTCTCCGTTCCATTACTCTTTCATCGTATGATGACGCAGAATATCTGCATGGAAATATCATATTTACTTCGGTACATTAAAATAAAATATATATAAATATTACAGTCCAGACACATGATCTGAAGACATTAATTCATCAATTTAAGCACAGAAACTTAATCATAAACAAAAGCAAATAAGATCTTTTGAATTCAATATTTTCTAAAGTTTATAGAAAAGAAAAAAGCGTTCAGACAAGTTTGGGGGGGGAGCAGTGCCCCCCCCCCATAACTTCGCCTATGCTCAAGTTAATTCGTTATTTTTTTCATATTAAGCTCCATTTCAGCAGGAAACGTAGGCTATTTTATTATAGTGAGGAGATGTAGGTAATTAATAAACCTCCAGTTTATAATGTGCAGTGTAACTGTCTGTCTCATTAGCCATTTCTTATCACATCATTACCGTTTTGACCGATTACGGTTCCCTTCAGATTTGTTACAGAATTATGAAAGTGTTTGTACTGGTAAACGAGCGGTGCTTGAATTTGAAGTGCCATTTCGTTAAATAAATATGGTATTTATTTATTTTTTGTGGAGTAATTGTTTAGCCTATATGGGGTAGGCCTGTGATAGCGAGTTTCGTTGAAGTTGTACTGACACTGCCACAGTTTTGTATAGCTGTTAATAACAAAATCTTTCAATTTCTAAAGTGTTACTTCACTAGCTTTCTCTTGCCTTTTATACAGCGAACGCGAAACACGTAAGCACGAAGCATAATAGCCTATTTTTGTTGTTGTTAATTTTAATTTGAGATTTATTTAGGGCCTACATTGTGTAAATTCAAATTTAAATTGCGTTTATGAATACAAAAAATACAAATATAATAAAATAATAATAGATAAGTATAAAAAATAGTATAATGATCAATAATGTGTCGTGTATAATGAAGAATTTTACTCTGTCACAAAATAATTGTTCATTCATTCATAGCTTTCTGCCCAAGACAGGTCTTTTACTGCAAACCCAGCATTCTCCAATCTTTCCTATTTTCTGCCGTCCTCTTAGTCTTTGAATAGCATGATTCATATATCTTAATGTTGTCTATCATCTGATATCTTCTTCTGTCCCTATCTCTTCTCCCATTCACGATTCCTTCCAGTGAATCCTTCAGTAGGCAGTTTCTTCTCAACCAGTGCCCCAACAAATACCCTTTTCTCTTCCTGATCAGTTTCACCTCTTTCTTCACCCACTCTTTGCAGCACAGCTTCATTTCTTATTCTGTCTGTCCATTTCACACGTTCCATTCTTCTCCTTATCCACATTTCAAATGCTTCTAGTCGTTTCTCTTCACTTCGTCGTAATGTCCATGTCTCTGCCCCCGTACAATGCTACATTCCACACAAAGCACTTCACTAGTCTCTTCCTTAGTTCTTTTTCCAGAGGTCCGCAGAAGATGCTCCTTTTTCTATTAAAAACTTTCTTTGCCATAGATACAACTTTTGACATACTTTTTCTTTCTAGGCTTAATTGCCGGGCATTGAGTTCAGTTGTACCAGAGGTGAAGATTGATGACTTCCGTGTGAAAAATGAACCAATATTATGTAAGTATACATTATTATTGTTTGATTTTATTAGTTCTTACGAATTGATAGCTATTATTATTATTATTATTATTATTATTATTATTATTATTATTATTATTATTATTATTATTATTATTATTATTATTAAGGGAATAAGTAAATCGGATTGAAAGTATTCTGAAACAAAACTTCATTGCAAACAATATTAGTTTAAGGATGGGGAGAGGGTGTTTAGGGCAGAAAGGCGGATACGAGTTAACTACCAAAACTCACCTTGCCATCATCACCCCTGTTTCATAGTTAATTGTAGCACTTATATTTGAGAATCAGAGATTGTTTATTGGTTATTTAATATCAATGTATAAGACATCACCCCATTTCACAGTTAATTGTAACACTTATATTTGAGAATCACTAGATTGTTTATTGGTTATTTAATATTAGGGTAATATATAATTCATCCCCATTTCATAGTTAATTGCGGCACTTATATTTGAGAATCACGAGATTGTTTATTGGTTATTTAATATTAGGGTAATGTATAATTCATCCCCATTTCATAGTTAATTGCGGCACTTATATGTGAGAATCACGAGATTGTTTATTGGTTATTTAATATTAGGGTAATGTATAATTCATCCCCATTTCATAGTTAATTGCGGCACTTATATTTGAGAATCACGAGATTGTTTATTGGTTATTTAATATTAGGGTAATATATAATTCATCGCCATGTCATAGTTAATTGCAGCACTTATATTTGAGAATCACGAGATTATTTATTGGTTATTTAATATTAGGGTAATGTATAATTCATCCCCATTTCATAGTTAATTGCGGCACTTATATGTGAGAATCACGAGATTGTTTATTGGTTATTTAATATTAGGGTAATGTATAATTCATCCCCATTTCATAGTTAATTGCGGCACTTATATTTGAGAATCACGAGATTGTTTATTGGTTATTTAATATTAGGGTAATATATAATTCATCGCCATGTCATAGTTAATTGCAGCACTTATATTTGAGAATCACGAGATTATTTATTGGTTATTTAATATTAGGGTAATGTATAATTCATCCCCATTTCATAGTTAATTGCGGCACTTATATGTGAGAATCACGAGATTGTTTATTGGTTATTTAATATTAGGGTAATGTATAATTCATCCCCATTTCATAGTTAATTGCGGCACTTATATTTGAGAATCACGAGATTGTTTATTGGTTATTTAATATTAGGCTAATGTATAATTCATCGCCATTTCATAGTTAATTGCAGCACTTACATTTGAGAATCACGAAATTGTTTATTGGTTATTTAATATTAGGGTAATGTATAATTCATCCCCATTTCATAGTTAATTGCAGCACTTATATTTGAGAATCACGAGATTGTTTATTGGTTATTTAATATTAGGGTAATATATAATTCATCGCCATGTCATAGTTAATTGCAGCACTTATATTTGAGAATCACGAGATTATTTATTGGTTATTTAATATTAGGGTAATGTATAATTCATCCCCATTTCATAGTTAATTGCAGCACTTATATTTGAGAATCACGAGATTGTTTATTGGTTATTTAATATTAGGGTAATGTATAATTCATCCCCATTTCATAGTTAATTGCAGCACTTATATTTGAGAATCACGAGATTGTTTATTGGTTATTTAATATTAGGGTAATGTATAATTCATCCCCATTTCATAGTTAATTGCGGCACTTATATTTGAGAATCACGAGATTGTTTATTGGTTATTTAATATTAGGCTAATGTATAATTCATCGCCATTTCATAGTTAATTGCAGCACTTACATTTGAGAATCACGAAATTGTTTATTGGTTATTTAATATTAGGGTAATGTATAATTCATCCCCATTTCATAGTTAATTGCAGCACTTATATTTGAGAATCACGAGATTGTTTATTGGTTATTTAATATTAGGGTAATATATAATTCATCGCCATGTCATAGTTAATTGCAGCACTTATATTTGAGAATCACGAGATTATTTATTGGTTATTTAATATTAGGGTAATGTATAATTCATCCCCATTTCATAGTTAATTGCAGTACTTATATTTGAGAATCACGAGATTGTTTATTGGTTATTTAATATTAGGGTAATGTATAATTTATCGCCCTGTTTCGTAGTTAATTGCAGTACTTATATTTGAGAATCATGAGATTGTTTATGTAATATTAGGGTAATGTATAATTTATCGCCCTGTTTCGTAGTTAATTGCAGTACTTATATTTGAGAATCACAAGATTGTTTATTAGTTTTTTAATATTAATGTATAAGACATCATCCCTGTTTCATATTTAATTGTAGCACTTACATTTGAGAATCATGAGATTGTTTATTGGTAATGTATAAGACATCATTCATTGCGAGCTAAAGCAAGAAGATGCATTATCACTTTTATTTTTTTAACTTTGTTCTACAATATACCATTAGGAAAGTTCAGGATAACAGAGAGGGTTTGGAATTGAATGGGTTACATAAGCTGCTTGTGTATGCAGATAACGTGAATATGTTAGAAGAAAATCCACAAACTATTAGAGAAAACACGGGAATTTTACTTGAAGCAAGTAGAGAGATAGATTTGGTAAAGTATATGATTTTGTCTTGTCACCAGAACACAGTACGAAAAAATAGATCGCTTAGAATGGTTGTGGTGTACAGGGTTAGTTATTTATTATCTATAGTCGATTCAACAAATGTTCAGAATGAACTGAAACAAATTCCAGACCATTGGAGATAACTGGTCGTTTACATGTTGACTGAAAGACATATGATGTAGTATAGGCAGTACGAGAAGTTACATTGTACAACATTGGGGTTTTATAGTATGTATTGGATTTTCAGTATTGTACAGGAAGTCCCAGCAAATGTTCCTGGTGTTTCTGTTGGCTACTGCCACTGTTTGCATCTACGAACTCATGGCTATTCACTGGATTCAAACTCGCGTACTACGTTACAGTAATAACACTTTGTGGGTCTACTCACCCTCCTCACAGTATCTGCTGGAAATTTGTCCAACTTGTGAGATACATAATTCACATCATAGTAAGAAACTATCATTCTAAAACTACAACCCAAATCAGCTCTACTTCCAGTTTATCTTCGGTAACCACACACAAGGTTGTCGTTGACTTTTTCAGTAATTCGTAGAATTTGTTTCCTTAAACCTATGCACTTGCTGCATGCTCGTCTTTTGCTTCCACTCTGAATATTTTGTCAACAAACTGTAGTCTAAGACTTATGTTATCGTTGATAAATGATTTGTGAGTTTACATAGAAAGGAATATTGGTCAATCCTGTCTTCATGGTTGAAAGTTCATTATGATAACCAGAGATTTAAACGCCTCAATTCTTGTGATAACCTTCTAAGGGTCAAGTAGCAATAAGAAATCATATAGCCTACTGTTTGTTGGGTCAATCCATACTAAATGGTCCAGGAATAAATTAATTGGTAGCTTGATCATTCTTAAAAATGTTTATTTTGAATAGTGATGATCCCTATCTAAGTAGACAGAAATTAATATTAGTTTGTTTGTACCTACCTTCATATAAAAGCTGGCCTTCTATGCCCAAGGTTGCGGGTTCGATCCCGGGCCAGGTCGATGGCATTTAAGTGTGCTTAAATGCGACAGGCTCATGTCAGTAGATTTACCGGCATGTAAAAAAACTCCTGCGGGACAAAATTCTGGCATATCCGGCGACACTGATATAACCTCTGCAGTTGGGAGCGTTGTTAAATAAAACATAACATTTCATATAGGCCTAAAAATGACAGCCATTTTTGTATTATGACAGTCGACATTTTTGGATTTTGTAGACAGTTATGGTAAATGCAATAGCTCAGCTCAGGAAAATGATAGAAAGTTGGGGAAAACACTTATTTTCAGCACATTCTAGGCCATCTTCTATGCCATATATATATATATATATATATATATATATATATATATATATATATATATATCCCCCCTCCTCTCTCTGTGTGTGCGTGTGCATGTTTTTTTTCCCCCTCATCAAATTTATTGTATTAGAAAGGCAATTGGTACATGTGAATTTCATATGGAAGAAAGTGAGTGTCGTCAACTCTTTGGTAAAGTGTAGTTGGGACTGATTTGCATAGGAATTCTCTGCATTTTCTATAGAAGTTTTCATAAAATATTGATCTAGGATCTTATGACTTGAATTGTACTGGATTTGATGATAGGCTCAAAGGCTCAATAGCTATTTTCAGGCATCATACATATGGACCATGACTAATTCGCATCTCCTTGACGTTACTTCGTTTAATATCATGTGTTTCAATATAATTCAAATTGTTTATTTTTCACTCTAACAACAATTTATCACTAAGGCTCAAGGCATTTACTCTATTGTATCATGGTACTCTTTGTCGATGGCAACCTGTAGTGGTTACAGGAAGAAATTAAATCAAATCAATTAAATGTAAGATTTCTAGTTTTGAAGGTGTGTTTTCTTGTGAAGACGGTTTATTCAATTTTACAGTTTCAAGTACAAGGTTACACATTTGTGCTCAGGTATTAATGTTATTTATAGCTGTTTGCATAATCTTTAATGTTTTATCTGGATTTTTATCAGTAGCCCATATAACAATATCATCTGCATAGGTACTTATTTTTACTTCGTGTGCAAGAAATTAAGGTAAATAATTGACGTGATGAGGGGGCTTAAATTTGTTCGCTTAAGCAGACAGAGTACTAAGATGTGCTACTCAGAAGCTGCAGCAGCACGACTGTAGTCCCACTGTTTTTCAATGTATCCTCTAATAAACTTTTATGGATAAATAATATGTTTCACTTGATGCTAATGCTTTCACAATATGCCTACATACTCGTAAATTGAGGGGGTAAAAACTTAGGCTAAAATCTCAACGAAAAAATCTGTATGTGTGATTTATTTCTCTTCAGAAATAATTTGTTTCTTCGATAAGAATTTCAGCATTTCGATTGCCAAATTATTCTTAAAGTGGCATGGAAGGTTGTGAAGAAAATTGCCTTATGATTCTTGGAGTGGATCACTATTGTGTGACTTCGATTTCAAATAAAGCTCCATTAATATTTCACCGTGAAATATTCATCCTCTAGAATCAAATGGATAAAATGTTATGAAAATTTAAACACTTGACGTCATTTGTGTAGCAATGGCAATGAGTTACGTTACACTATTCTTATATCACTTATTTAGCAACGAATTATTCAGATAAAACACATTAATTCCAGGGGCGGCCCGTCCTTATGTGCTACAGTGCTACAGCACAATGATAATTTTTGCTCAAATAATGTATTTGCAATACCACCATAGTATCTGATCTGCCATTTGACAATTTCCCGTGGTTATGTTCATGACGCGTTATAGAGTGTTTAGTTCTTCGGTCTTAGCTCTTTGGTGCCTCAGGGGGTACAATGTGCTACTCAAAAGTCTACATGAGAATGTAGACAATTAATGCGCATGTGCAAAGCTGAAATCACTGCCCTGATTGGCTATTTTTACGCGGGGAAGTGCTGTAGTCAGCTTCAGCACAACACAGCTTGGAGATTGCAAAAGTAAAGTGTAACGAAAGAATGCTTGTTTGTGGAAGAACTCGGGACTATTTACAATGTAGGCCTATTTGGTAATTCAAGTGTCCGACTGCTGCTGCCATCTACCTGGTTTTTGAGGTTCCTCCTGAACCAGTCAGCAAGCGATGGAGAATGGAATCCCAGAAAACTGAAGCCAAGGAAGTATGTGACCATATAATTCAGAAAACTACTCACCGTTTCCAGTCTTTAAGCTATCTAGACGCAACAAAATTGTTAAACAGCAAATTTTCTGGCAATTTTTGGATAGCCTAATTTTCCTGAACGCGAATTTGAAGTTGCTGTCAACAGCTATACTGTACTGAACAAAAGAGTGTTAAAGACACAACTTTGAGTTCTATACAGAACACCTGCCTTCCGGAATATAGATGGAGCTGTTCAATTGTTACGCTTCATAGCCTCCAACAATTCACAGGATCCATTCTGTGAACTAACGTAGTTGTTAAATATTTTGGTTACAACACCAATGACCACTGCTGAGCCAGAAAGATGTTTTTCTTGCTTAAAACGCATAAAAACATTTTTAAGGAACACTATATCCCAGGATCGCCTCACTGCTCTTACAACACTGTCAAAAGAAAAGAGTATGATGTCCAAGATGAAGGGTTTAACACCAGGGTAATTGACAAGTTCTGCAGTAGGAAGGAACGTCGTATGGATTTCATATTTCGTCACTAGGCGAGTCTCAAATTAAGATAAATACATATAAGTGTATACAGTAGGCCAATATAGGAATTGTAGCACATTACGCAATGTCAGGCATCATAAAATCAGGTCCACAATCGCTCAAACTCTTCGCGACAAGGGATATACCACCTATGAAGAAATCCATGGTCTAACATTGTCACTCCATTCATTCATTCATTCATTCATTCATTCATTCATAGTTTTCTGCCCAAGGTTAGATCTTCCACTGCAAACCCAGCATTCTTCAGTTGTTCCTGTTTTCTGCTTTCTCCTCTTTGTCTCTCACTTTATATGAGGCACAATTTCTGATTGATCTGCATATTTTTAAATTGTCGTTAATAAAGAATTTTCTTTTTTTACCAATGTTCGTGATTATCATTATTTTGCACAATAAACATGACTTACAATATTAATTCAGAATGAATAACTTAGCTCTGGAACATTGTGGAAGTAGTAAAGATATAAAGTAGTTTGGATTACTTAGACCTATGTATGTATGTATGTATGTATGTATGTATGTATTTATTCACACTGCAAATGGGTATATACCCGGTGGCAGTGGTAACTAATTACACTCAATAATGACAATTAATAATAATAACAATAACAAGGAGCATCCTAAATTAAATGAAGCATGATCACTTAAGGGGACACTCAACTATATTTTGGAACTTTTTCAAATTTGGAGAAAAAGTTTAATATACACATGGAAAGTAACATGCAAAATCTCAGCTCATTAGATCCAATGCTTTTCAAAATAAAAAATATTTCAATTTTTAATCAATCATTAATTGAAATATCACTTTTAATTATCATTTTTTATTTTTTGGCTTTGTGCATTTGACTGTGACTTCTCAATGAATAGGGGAAGAATTCTGCATATTGATTTAGTTCTGTCACGTAAATTATTGTAGAAATTTAATTTTTCATTTCCATGACACTTTTTCTCCAATTTTTAAGTTGAGTGTCCCCTTAAAATAAGATTTAAAGTAAATCTAATTTGTATCTTAATCCTAAGTTCGAACTAAGACCCACGAGTGTGACAGGTTTATACCTGCACAAGTACCTTTCGGCACTACACTTATTTCGCTGTCAACTCACTCACTGAACAGTGTTTCATAATTTAATCTTGTTTTATAAAATTATTTTATTAAGCATACCTGAAAGGAAGCAAGGAGCGGAAGGAACTGGTGGCAGCACTGAAGGAAACAGCATCTGAATGCGAAGATGTGCCCATTGTTATCGGAGATGAAGAGATCCGAACGAATGATGTTAGATATCAAGTTATGGTGAGTTAGCTGTATAAAAATAAGTGATTGATTTACTCAAATGCCTGTTCAAATTGTAGAGGTAACTACAGTGCGGTCCAAATTTCCTGACGTTTGGAGCGTGTTTACTTGTATGGTATGGCAATAGCCAGTAGCAACAGCGCTGCATTGCCGTGTACATATATTCATTGACGCCACTTGTAAAAATAATAAGTGCGCTTGGACAAGTTCTTCGTGACAGGGTGTTTACATGTGATTGGGTTGAATGTCATTATACTATACAATTGAGGGCTTTGCCAGAAGAAAGGCGGATAGACCTATACACCCTTATTATTTATAATTATAGTAGCGAAATTTTGTGTTGATTGTAATGTATATACCTGCAGGAGAGGGCTGTGTGCGTGTATAACATTTTATTCAGGTGCATTTTAAAACCTTAGAGTGCATATATTATTTCAATGTACCGAAGTACATATGATATTTCCATGCAGATATTCTGCGTCATCATACGATGGAAGAGTAATGGAACGGAGAAAAATTCTCTCCGGCGCCGGGATTTGAACCCGGGTTTTCAGCTCTACGTGCTGATGCTTTATCCACTAAGCCACACCGGATACAACCCCGACGCTGAACAGAATCGTCTCTGATTGAGTTCCAACTCTTGGGTTCCCTCTAGTGGCCGCCCTTTGCAATACGTCATAGATGTCTATGAACGTCGGACCGAAGTCCAAGAGTTGGAACTCAATCAGAGACGATTCTGTTCGGCGTCGGGGTTGTATCCGGTGTGGCTTAGTGGATAAAGCATCAGCACGTAGAGCTGAAAACCCGGGTTCAAATCCCGGCGCCGGAGAGAATTTTTCTCCGTTCCATTACTCTTCCATCGTATGATGACGCAGAATATCTGCATGGAAATATCATATGTACTTCGGTACATTGAAATAATATATGATATGCGTAAATCACGAAGTGATTTAAGACGGCGCTTATTCCGTCGGATCCCGGCCAACTAGTCACTCATAACGAGTGCACCTGAGCACATGTGTGGACTTCGGTCCGACGTTCATAGACATCTATGACGTAGTGCAAAGGGCGGCCACTAGAGGGAACCCAAGAGTTGGAACTCAATCAGAGACGATTCTGTTCGGCCTCGGGGTTGTATCCGGTGTGGCTTAGTGGATAAAGCATCAGCACGTGGAGCTGAAAACCCGGGTTCAAATCCCAGCGCCGGAGAGAATTTTTCTCCGTTCCATTACTTTTCCATCTTAGAGTGCATGTATCTCAATTCGCCCTATTGACGTATACGCCCTTTTTCCGGCAAACCCCTCAATTGTGACATGTATAAGGGCATTGATCGTGAATGATAGGATTCGAGGCAAAATATATCGACCATTTTTCGCCCACGTGTGTGAATGTGCTTATATGTATGTAAGTGAGATCTTTGTTGATTATATCTGCATATAATAGAAACCAGCAATCACATTTAGGAACGTACATTCATTCAGCTTACAGTGTAATTATCATCGATTCATTCATCCATAGTGTTCTGCACAAGGGCAGTTCTTCCACTGCAAACCCAGCATTCTCCAGTCTTTTCTATTTTCTGCCTTCCTCTTAGTCTCCACATACAATCCACATATCATAATGTCGTCTATCATCTGATATCTTCTGCCCCGAACTCTTCTCCCATTCACCATTTCTTCCATTGCATCCTTCAGAAAGTAATTTATTCTCAACCAGAGAACCAACCAATTCCTTTTCCTCTTCCTGTTCAGTTTCAGCATCATTCTTTCTTCATCCACGCTTTCCAACACAGCTTCATTTCTTATTCTGTCTTTCCACTTCACACGTTCCTTTCTTTTCCATATCCATATTTCAAATGCTTCTAGTTGCTTCTCTTCACTTCGTCGTAATGTCCATGTTTCTGTCCCACACAATGCTATACTCCACACAAAGCACTTCACTAGTCTCGTACATGGTTCTTTCTCCAGAGGTCCGCAGAAGATGCTCCTTTTTCTATTAAAAGCTTCCTTTGCCATTGCTATCCTCCTTTTGACTTCTTGACAGCAGCTCATGTTACTTCTTATAGTACATCCCAAGTATTTGAAGTTGTCCACTTGCTCTACTTCCCCATTTAGAATTCGCAAGTTTATCTTCTTTACTTTTCTTCCTGTGACCATGGTCTTCGTCTTGTTGGCATTTATCTTCATTCCAGCTGCTCACAGCTGTCATTTAGCTTCAGTAGCATATCCCTTAATATCATCTCCTCTTCTGCTAACAATGCCATATCATCAGCAAATCTTATGCACTTTATTCTTCTTCCTTCCACTATCACTCCTCCCATGTTCTGAAAACAGTTCTTTACTAAATCCTCCAAATAGATGTTGTGCAGAGTAGGTAATAAAGGGCATCCTTGACCTACTCCTCTCCCTATTTTGCTTCTTTCAGACATCTCTTCTCCTATCCTGATTGACTCATTTCATATAAAGATTACTGAACAGGCACCTCTCTTTCCAGTCCACGCCCGTTTTCTTTAGGATCCCCATCAGGACCATATTATTGTTACACCTTCATGTGAACTGATCGTTCCCACAGATGTTGCAGTATTGTATTTAATAAAGAACTGTTAATAGTACATTATGCAACGAGCCTATAATGGTAGTAATTAAGACACGAGTATCTTTATGAAACGAGCGCAAGCAAGTTTCATACAACTGTTTATGATCGACCATAAGTTAATAAGTTATTAGTCACATCGAGTGCTTTTGCCAAAATTTCCGGCAGTGTAAGTTGCAGCTCGTTATCACTAGTGTCCGCCATTTTTACTTGTCTAATCTCGCGCTAGTTGTCTTTCGATTGTATATCCAAGAATAATCGATACTTGCTCTTTCATATTGCTACAATGGTATTTTCTGATTGGTGGAACACCTGAACTTTAATGAATAGGTGTACTTTAATGAGGTCCGTTAAAGGGCTGCTACCAGGTGTATAATTACTACATTTCGGCATGGTCGAGCATAAAATAGTAAAAGTTAAGCTGATGCTTTCATGTAAAAGTAATACTGGAGATTTCTATGCATAATTTGAATGTCAAAAATTTGAGCTATAATTCTCTATTTTATTCAGAGTGCATTAGTCCTTTCCCTTCCATTATAAATCATGAATTGATAAATAAATTGTTACATTGAGTAGCCTAACTGAGGTAGTGTTAGGTATAACACTGAAATTCTAGATTAATATACAGTTTTGTTTCATCTTTTTCAGCCACATAATCATCAAAAGAAGATAGCCAAATTTTACTATGCCACTTCGGTAAGTACTCAGTCATGAATAAATGTATTACGGTAATATAACACATTCCTCTAACTTGAGTATGTTACACATCTTATTTAGTCACCATTTCATTTAATGAAGATTAGGCTATTTAAACTTTGTTATATACTATACCTTGTTTTTGGTGGTATATTGAATGTTTGCAGCATCCTTAATTCTTTTTAAATTTACTTTGAAATAATATTTTTGAAAACCTGATTTCCATCATACGTAATCAATCAATCAATCAATCTTCTTAATGTATCCAGCTGTTTGCTGACAACATAAAGTCCATTATAGCCCACTGTAGTCTATTCAGTTGTTTTTCACGAGAAATGAGGGGTGCCAACATATATTATGTAATCAAAGAGGTGGCTTTTGAATCTACACAAAGTACAATTTTCATCTTTGAATATTAAGGCAGGAATTTGAAACTTTATCAAGACATTTTACTTAGTTATTTTACAAATTATAAAGGGAAAATATTGCTATAGTCCAAAAGAATCGATTTCCCGATTTTCGTGAAAACAAACGTTTACAGCATTCCTGATACTGACAAAATGGTTTTTGGTGTGCTGTGTGTATTGAATAAATTTTGTTCATATTCCTTATCTATGAGTCAGTTCAACCATGAATAGATTGTACATAGAATATATTCATTTTTAGACAGAAATTACTGCATGTTAAAAAAACAGCACGAAATTGGTTATAATTTGTAGCCAACATATTTCCAGATATGGCTTTGCTATTCTAAAATTTTTCCTTACAATAACCCCCCTTTCTGTAGTCCTAGAAGTTTGTAATGGGCTACTGAAACACCATGTTTAGGTATGTCTCAGAATTTTCTTCTTCCATTTGTTGGACAATATCACATTATTTGTTAAATGTCTTGTCTTATTTTTATAAACTGCAGTGGGTTTCATCATTGCTGTATATTTAACTTTAATAGTTTTCTTTCAACTCTAACGCAGATATTTTTCTTCTATCAGTTTTTAAACTTGTATCATAGTTTTATATTCATGTCTGGCACCCTTATGCTACAGTAGATTTTATCTTTATTTTGTGTATTTTAAGTGGAGTCATCCCTCAGTCCAAAAAGTGATCAACGTGCTCATCATTAGATTTGACATTTATAATTAAAAAGTTTATGAAGAAGACCAAGAGACCTGAAGGCAGGAATCCCTCAAGGATCTATACTAGGAGCTCTATGTTTCACTATTTATATGAACATCTTTACTACTCTTCATCATTGTCAGCACCATCTCTATGCAGATGCTCTTCAGATATATACAGGGTGTATCTAAATTGGTGTCAGATATTTCGGGGACGTGTTCTTAACATCAAAACAATTAAAAAAGTTAATGAGAATATGGGTCTGAAAACCATTCGTTAGGGAGTTATTAAAGGATTTGCCCTTTCATTGACAGCAGATTGTTTGATGGTTTTTTGTTTGTTTGTATTTTGTAGTGCAAAGAAATCAGAAGAAAATGTATTCTGTGAGTGAACAGAACGAAATGATTTGCATCATTTAATTGATGATGTGCGTCTGGACGTCATCCAATGAATGGTTTTAACACTATGCTGCTCCAGCTCATTTCAGTCTGATAGTTCGTAATTTTTTTAGTGATCGATTTTCCCAAAGATGTATTGGTCGAAGGGGATTCATTGCATGGCCTGCTCGATTGCCTGATTTGAATCCAATGGATTTCTTAGTCTGAGGACATTTGAAGTCCCTGGTTTATGCGACTCCTGTACTTGATGTTGCTATTCTGAGAGCGTAACCAAATGGATTTCACGAAATACGAAACACTCCAGGAATTTTCAACAGAGTATGCCAGAGCATGTAACGCAGGTTTAGGGGACACATCGAATCAGGAGGAAGCCACTTCGAGCAATTTTTGTAACATTAAATTTTGTCTTGTAACTCTGAAATAAATTATTTTGAGACCAATGTTCATATGAACCTTTTGTAATGTTTTTGTGTTACGAACACATCCCCGAAATATTTGACACCAATTTAGATACACCCTGTATACATTCACGATCAAACTCACTTAATGATAGCCTATCAAAATTAAATCATGATCTCATGTCAGCCAGCAGCTGGGCTAAAAATGCAGGCTAAACCTTAATTCAGGTAAAACTCAAGTAATTCTACTAGGACATCAAAGATTACTAACCTCCATCAGCATGAATACACTTTTACTAGTGATTTTAAACAATACTATAATATCATTCAGTACTACCGTTAAAAACTTAGGTTTCCATTTCGACTTGGACCTCAGCTGAAATGCACAGGTAAAATATGTTTGTAAGAAAACTTTCTCAATCTTGCATTCACTGAAAAGACTGAAAAATTTCTTTTCTTCTAAACTGAAACAGATCTTGATACAGACCCTGGTGATGTCTTACTTTGACTATCACAGCTGCAAGAGAATTGTGGTCATGTTTATGTTTATGTGACTGCCGACCATCATAGTAGAACCCAGGAAGCCTTTGCAATAAGGATAACGTTGCTTTTTCAAGGCTGGATAATCACAGAAACAAAATACAGTAAACATACAGAATGTTTACAAGTTCCATCAATACAATGTATGAGAGTTCCACTACTGCAGTACAGTTGCATTTTTTCACAGTTTTTGACACAAGCGGATAAAAATAATACAGTATAGTACAGATCCAAAAACAAAATTTGGGCCATCAGAATTTTCCAAGCTCCAGTTATTATAACATACTGCGCATGCTCAGTTCTTTGTTTCTGGATCGGTACGAGTATGGTACCGGTAATTGAAATTTATACAAGTTGTTCTAAATGTCCTCCTTCAGCTGTTATACTGCTAGCACATAAAGAAGTATAGTACATGAAACTGCAAGTTGTTCTTATATTTCTCCCATCAATTTCTCTCATACGTAGATATATAGAGATTGATATAGTTTAACCCCCAAACTGCATTATCCTGAAGTATTTCACATTCCTCTTGGGCATACTATATGGTAACAGACTTATTTTCTTCTAAAAATGTGTTAATAAAAGATTATCAGGATTATCATTGATTTAAGTTTATTTGTATTTTGTGTATCCGAATTTTAAAATCTAATATTTCACATTAGTGTTTTCAGCCAACCCACTTAATAAGAATTTTTAAGAAAATACATATTGATGTATTAGTATGTACCTATGTAAATAAATTATACAACAGTTGAGGTTTAGTTGCGGAGTTAAGGATTTTATTTGTATATGTGCATTATTCTTATAAAATATGTTCTTAATGGAAAAATATAGTATATTTTTGCAACATTTTGAAAGAATGCATTGACAATAAATATAATGCATTTTTAATAATATTAATTTTCCTCTACGTTTTTTATTATCTTTGTTGCTGTATTTTCATCAACACAACAACATATTATATGTAAATCGAGAGTCACTGATCTGTTCTCATTAATTTGGGAAGTCTATTTTGCTGAAGTAAACTGAGATATCATTATTTAAGACCCAAAATATAAATCATTGTATGAAATATTGTCAGTTCCCCATGAAAGGTAAATAAATAAATAATCTCAGGTTTCAATGACAAAACTGTTCGTTTATTATGCATAAAACGTTAGACTGTAATAAGCCTACTCATAACAAATTTAAACCGAACATAATAAGAAAAATATTTAGTAATGATACAGTAGGCCTACATAATTCCATGAACAAATGAAAATTTTTTATGCAATTTAGTGTTATTATATTACGTGAAGAGAAACTTAATGTACACCTTTGTGTTGTACTGCTGACTGAAGTTTATATAATACAGCAAATTTTGAGATCAGCTCACATACAGTGACAGAGGAGCAATTTAAAATGAAGCTAAAAGTATGAACATACATACATAAATGAGTTCAGTCATCACTGGGAAATATATTGTTTTTACTATTTCCATTCTGTTGCAAGTTTATGTGTTTTCTTTCACCATAAAATTTATAATAATACGCATTTTATTCAGTTATTTTAAAACAAAGCTGGGAACCTTCTAGAAACTTATGAAACAATAAGAATTTGTCAGGATATGTGGCCTTTGTATTATGACCCTCTTAATAAGAAAGGAATTATGACTGATAGCATCATCGAACTGTACTGGTTTAGAAACGAGAAATGGTTCTTAATGAAATGTCTAATTATTAAGTGAGCTTATACTAGTCTTCCATTTTTTTTAACTTGATAGTCTTGAAAATATGTTAGACGTATTTAAATAAATCTTTCATGTGAATTATGATCAAATGAGTGTGAATGGATTATCATACAGTTTCTATAATGTATCACCATTAACCTTTTACTTTTGTTAAAATATTGCCCTTTTATTACGTGCAACTTATGTATGTGTTGTATTTTACTGTTCAACAAAGTAGGCTATACATACTTGAACTTGACATATTAAAGAATTGAATTCATACGTGGACTGTTCAGAAGATAATTATTCTTTTTATTGGCTGTCTCGAGCGTATGGCTGTTACTGCATATAAAATAAAAATGATGCTTTAAATAAGGATTGCGAAAAATATATAATAAAACTTGTGTGTCGGAATTTTATGCTTTCAGTTCAGGAAATCTTGAAAATATGAAGTCGAAATTCAGTGACGTACACTGATTATCTTGAGTGGTCTGTACAGGGTGTAATAAAATGGTATGGCCAAACTTTCAGAAAACATTTCTCACACATAGAAGAAGAAAATATGTTATATGGACATGGTTCTGTAAACGCTACATTTCCATGTTAGAACTCATTTTCTACAACTATTCATAATACATTAATCATGGGGAACACACAGGAACAGAACATACCAACATACCACGTGAAACTCTTTCTTACATGAAATGTTCAATATGCCCTCTGTGAGCTTGGATACATGCATCAGCCCACTGTTACATTGAATCCCGGATGCGCTGATGTATCCGTGGAGTCCACACCTGTGGAGTAACGGTCAGTGCGTCTGGCGGTGAAACCAGGTGGCTCGGGTTCGAATCCCGGTCGGGGCAAGTTACCTGGTTGAGGTTTTTTCCGGGGTTTTCCCTCATCCCAATACGAGCAAATGCTGGGTAACTTTCGGTGTTGGACCCCGGACTCATTTCACCGG
This sequence comes from Periplaneta americana, assembly GCF_040183065.1. Lineage (NCBI taxonomy): Eukaryota > Metazoa > Arthropoda > Insecta > Blattodea > Blattidae > Periplaneta > Periplaneta americana. Next base: position 30,530,618 of record NC_091131.1, on the reverse strand, counting down.
CATTATCACCTTCATTTCATTCAGACGCTAAATAACCTAGATGTTGATAGAGCGTCGTAAAATAACCCAATAAAATAAAATAAAAAATAAAATGTATCCCTGGAGAATTGTGTATTGTTGTGCAGCCTTTCACAATACAGATACAAAGACTCTGCATCTTGTACTGGGGTTCCATACACAATAGCTTTCAAATGCCCCCACAAATAAAAGTCTAGTGAGTTTAGGTCCGGAGAGCGTGGAGGCCAAAGAATTGGTCCACTTCTACCTGTCACGGAATCTGTTATTTAGAAGCCGACAAATATTAACACTGAAATGAGGCAGAGCTCCATCGTGCATGAAGTACATGTTCCGTTGCACTGGTTAAGGCACATCTTCTAGCACAACAGTTAGAGTAGAGGGCATTTTGAACATTTAATGCAAAAAAGAGTTCCATGTGGTATGCTGGTACATTCTGTTCATGTGTGTGTGTTTCCCATGATTAATATATTATAAAGAGTTGTAGAAAATGAGGTTCTAACAAGGAAATAAAGAGTTTACAGAACCATTTTCATGTAACATATTTTCTTCTTCTACGCGTAAGGAGTGTTTCCTGAAAGTTTGGCTGTACCTTTTTGTTACACTCTATGTACTCATAGAGGACAATATGTTTACACAGTGTGTCTGTGTGATCTTGTGATTCTGAATTGCTTTCTAATTAATCTAGAATGTATTATAGGAAGTATTTTTATATTTCAAAAGTGAATTTTGAGGTTTTCACAACAATACTACATTTGTTCAGATCAAATTTCTGCATATTTAAAGAACAAAAGTAAAATTCCCTCATTCATTTATTGTTATAATACCCTGCTCTCTTCAATTGATTGAGCTTATTGGGAATTAAATCAATGACTTTCCCAAAACACACAATGAAATGTTTCATATAAAATAATTTTCATCTCGAAAGGAAGCAAAGATGATTAAAATGTTATTATCGTTTTTGTTTGAAATATCTCACAGAATAACCCCCTGAAATTAATTATATTACTCCGGTTCATCCTGTATAATTGGAATAGGTGTTTCAGGTGTTAACTAAAAATGCAGGAATAGTTTATATTATTGATGAACTCGTTAATTCTGCCCGATAATAACAGTGAAGGTTTGAAGATGATTGTACATTTGTTAAAAGTTGTTAGTGTTCTACAGTGCATAATATTGTTTGAAAATTCAGATAGACTGTATGTGTACAAGACAAAAGTGTAAGAGGATGCTCACTTTTTGGCCCAGGAAATCTTAGGTCAAGTAACAGTTCGTGCAGAATGTTATAAAATAAAGCTAATTTTTATTTTTAGTGTAATAAGAATTAGCGGTAATGAGTGACTGTTAATTAGATTCTTTTGCGAGCAACGTGATAGAAGCCAAAATTGTAGCTATAATCAATAAAGTGCCACTTAATGGCAAGATTATAAATTTGGGATACTGTGTTATTAATATGGCCATGTAGTGGCGTCACGTTCTAAGGCATCCTGCCTAGGACTCACGTTACGGAATGCACGCTGGTTCGAGTCCTCATGGGGAAGAAATTTTCTCATGAAATTTCGGCCAGTGTATGGAACCAGTGCCCACCCAGCATCGTGATGCACTTGGGGAGCTACGATTGGTAGTGAAAATCAGTTCAGCAAACCAGCTGTAACGGCTGGGGGATCATCATGCTAACCACACGATACCTCCATTCTGGTTGGATGATCGTCCACCTCTGCTTCGGCATGTGAACGTGAGACCAGCAGCCGGCTGGCCAGACTTGGCCCTTCAGGGCTGTAGTGCCATGGATTTACTTTGCTATTAACTTAGTACTCCTTTTGGAATTCTGTTTTTTGAAATATTACAATTGAAGAATTACATTAGTATTGAGAAAAAAAAAATGTAGTTTTGTATATAGCAAGTGTAAGTTTATGTAATTTTCATATTGTTGAAGACATGAACCGAACCTCATTAATTATCCATGTTGTATTAATTTTCTAAATTATTCAACTGAAATATTATGTAAGTTAATATTTGTAATACTTCAAGTAGAGAGTATTCCAGTGATAAGTACCGATTTATTCTTCAGCTGCTGGGTGGTACAGTGCTTGAGCGACAGCCAGCAACCGGGCTCTTAACCTCATGCACTTCACTTACATGCATACTTACTAACTATAATATGTAATCTTCATCTTACGATGTTTGGTGACATATTAATGAATTTAAATACTATTATAGTCACAATCATGCCATGGTATGAAAGAAAAATTTCACAACCTCGAGCGGGAATCGAACCTGCGACTTCCTGTTCTCCGGTCAGGCGCTCTACCACTGAGCTATCGAGTTCGTCTCACGCCAAAGGCTTGGAATTATCCTTTCATACTGGCGACTCTGTTATAGAGTACTGTCCATAATGTCTGATCTAGTCAGTACTGCTTATGGGTTGAAAGAAACTTTTTACAAATGTAATCTTCATCTTACGATGTTTGGTGACGTATACACGTCCGTTGATGTGACATATTAATGAATTTAAATACTATTATAGTCACAATCATGCCATGATATGAAAGAAACATCATAAGATGAAGTTTACATTTACAAATGACAATAGAAGAAAAAGCACTGATTCAATATGAAAAACTTATCAGATTACCAGGAAACAATTGGCATTCATACAGTCCTCTCTGTAGATTGAAAACTCAAAAAAGTTTCATATCCATTGTTCAAGAATTAAAACAGAAAATCAATATCCCGAATTTAAAAGAAAACTTACAAATTAAACCAAACCCTTTAACTCTATTAAATATAGAATATAATCTAAATTTAACAGAAGAAATACTGAAATCAGAAGTAAACACTGAAATACTGAAACAATTATCTTTAGAGACAATTAATATTAGGTACCCTCCACAAAACTGGCTTCATTTAGACACCGACGGATCCTTGATCTCCAGAGAACAAGGTGCCGGTGCAGGTGTTACGTGCTGTCTCTTCTCACTTTATAGATCTCTTGGATATGGAACAACAAGTTTTGATGGTGAAATCATTGCAATAAGTGAATGTCTCAGGAATCTTCTATGCCACATCAATAAATTTAGGAATGCAGTTATATTGTCAGACTCCAAAGCAGCTATTCTATCAATCGTCTCTAAACACACACCTTCATCTCAAACAGCAGAAATAACTAAAATGCTCTCTCAATTAATATCACTCAATAAAAGAATTGTATTCCAATGGATACCATCCCATTGTGGAATCCTGGGAAACGAGAATGCAGATGCTTTAGCAAAGAAGGGCAGCACTGTTACTTACAGACCTGTTACTAAATCTATGTATTACTCTGTGAAGAGATTTATTAAATCTACATACTTAGACTTCAACAAACAAAATTTGATAACACAATCCCAAGGGAAAAAATGGAACTCTCTGCATCAAAATCCACAGTTAATTCCCGATTTACCACGAAAATCGTCTGTAGCTGCATTTAGATTGGCAACAGGCCATGACTGTTTGGCCAAACACCTGCATAGAATTAGAATATATCAGTCCCCTAACTGCTCATTGTGCAACTCAAACCAAGAAATGGATTTGGAACATCTCAAAATCTGTGCTTCAGTGGCTAGACATGATAATATCTTTGAAAAATATTGGAGTGCAAGAGGTCAAATGATTTTATTGTCAAATGCCTGGCATTAGAAAACAACAACAACATTTACAATGTTTCTTTCCACCCATAAGCAATGCTGACTAGATCAGACGCTATGGACAGTACTCTATAACAGAGTCGCCAGTATGAGAGGATAATTCCAAGCCTTTGGCGTGAGACGAACTCGATAGCTCAGTGGTAGAGCGCCTGACCGGAGAACAGGAAGTCGCAGGTTCGATTCCCGCTCGAGGTTGTGAAATTTTTCTTTCATACCATGGCATGATTGTGACTATAATAGTATTTAAATTCACTATAATATGTTGTATTTAACATTTATTATTATAAGTTACATTAATTACAGCATTTTGTACGCATCTTTCTGACATTTTGCACTATACAGAGTTCACATCACCATAAAAAACCATCATTCATAACCACAGGCTTTAATTCTAATTTTTTTGTTGCTCGATGGGCAGATTTTTCGAAATTCCAGTCTCAAAGACTTTTCAGGTGTACGTTTCAAAGCATTTCCAACTTCGTCAATTTTTTTCTTCTATAAGCACACGAGATTGTGGTTTTTTTTTTTTTTTTTTTGTCAATTACACAACCTGTTTAAATAATTTTTTTCAGTAATTGTTTTATTGCCCTCCTGGAAAACGATTTCTAAATTTTCACCTTGTTTTGCTATACGATTTTTTTTCGTATATTAAGTTTTCACAACGTATGTACATTCAAGCACAGAATATCTCACCATTACACTATCTCCAAGCAGCATGGCATGACAGAACACAACATGACTCCTATCTACATATTCCAATCTCAGACTGACTAATCATTGAAACATTGCATGAGATATTGAACGCTAAGAGAGCAAGAGCTGGCTGCCTAGCAGTCGCTCAACTGCTGCCACCGCTTAGTAGTCGATGAATACTGGTACTTATCACTGGACCACTCTGTATAAACAACGAATGAGAATTACATGTAGTAATTAACCAACTAATATTGAAATTATGGAGTTTATTTGATATTACTTTGAGTAGAAAAGTTCACGTGGACATGAATTGGGTTCTGAATTCTATGCATTTATTTCCCACTTTGATAAGTATGGTGATACATAGAAAGTAGCCCAAAATATTCTTACCTGAATGCAAAGCTCATGTTATTTAACAATAGGTGAATTTTTCTTAGAAGTACGATCCAGTTGTATTTCATTACCGAAATACAGTAGCGTGCAAATTAATCCGAACAACGTAATTACTTATGCAAAAACACTCAAACGGGATAAAAAAAGGATCTAAGACATACCTCAGTAATCTATGTGGCCTCCCTTGTTCCTAATAACAGCTCTGAGACGATTTGGCATGGATTCCACTAATTTCCCACAAATATTCTTCATTTCTTCATCGCAAAACCATATGCCAATGAGGGCAGAAATCATCATCTCCTTTGTAGGACAATCCATTTTTTGCATTCTTCTTTTGCAAATTGACCACAAGTTCTCAATGGGGTTGATGTCGGGTGAGTTGCCTGGCCAGGGGAGTACCTGAATATTCTTCTTGTTGAAGAATTCTGTAGTTTTTTGAGACATATGGCATGGTGCCAGGTTTTGTTGGAACACACCTCTGCCATCCGGAAATGATTTTTGCAGCTGGGGTACGATTCTGGTTTTCAATAAGTGAATATATTTGTCAGAATTCATCATTCCCTTGATAGGTATTAATGCTCCAGGCCCTTCATGTGTAAAACAACCCCAAAACGTTACTTTAGGGGGGTATTTGGGTGCTTGTTGGAGATGAGCTGCTGTTACTTTTTCGGATCCTTTCCGTACGTAAGAAACACGGTGGCCATGGACCTCGAAATGAGACTCATCGGAAAAAAGTAGGCTACATTCTTCCAGTCATTCAGTGTCCAGTGTTGATGTAATTTTGCCCACATTAAGCGTTTTTTGCATATAACAGGGGTTAACAGTTGCTTCTTAATAGGCTTATGAGCCCTTCGTCCAGCTTCCAAAAGCCTACGCCGCACTGTTGTGACGTGAATATTCGCCCCAGTGCAGTGGTAGCCATTAACTCGCGGGTTAAGTCGACAGCAGTTAGTCTAGGATTTAATTTACTTTTCCTGACAATTAAACGATCATCTGCAGGTGAAGTCTTCCTTTTCCGGCCACAGTTTCCTTTTTTCTGGGGTGTGATGGATCCAGTCTCCCTGTATCGTTTTATGATCGAATTAACAGTAGCCAAACCGATGTGACATTCTGCAGCAATTTGTCTCTGTGTCATAGAAGAATGCTCTGCTAATGTTATAATTTTAGACCGTTTTCGTGGAGTTGTATCCATTTGTGAAGACGACAGAATGTACACAGGATTGCAGTATTAAGTCTTCAACACAACTGAAATGCTTATAAGTACAAAACGACAGGCAAAAGTCACATATTATAAAAAAAATAACGACAGACCTTCAACAATGGAATTACACGTACTACAGATATCAATTAAAACTGTATGAGCAGCTGTGAGGCTAACAATGACAGAAAATGTAAAAATATGTCGTGTTCGGATTAATTTGCACGCTACTGTATATGTCACATATTTCGCAGGTGGTATTTTGTAAGTAGAGTAATCAGTGATCGGTGCTATTAAGTGATTTAATTGCAGGCTGTTACATATTTAAAAATTGACCCTGTAGAATGGGTTAACTCTCTTTCTTGCAACCACTATTTTCTTGGATTACCTAGCATCATTTGGAGAATATATTTTCTTTGGGAATTTATACGGGCAATGTCTTATTGAATAAATTAATTCCTCTGTTATAATGAATTTGGTTATGTGTATATGAAATTGAGGTACGATTGCCAAATACTGTTACAAAATGATGAAAACTTATTCCAACTGAAAAGTCATAATCATATACTTCTTATTTTAACTTACAGTGGAACCACGTAGCTGTTTATGATCAGCATGTCCCAAAATGTATTTCACGTCAATACATGGAGCAAGTTGAAACATGGCATTTACCAATATTTACTTCCGAAATCTTCGAGTAAGGAGATAGTTGAAAGGACACTGAAATTAGAGATACCAAACCTCTCTAATTACCACGAGCTCTTGGTCTTAGGGTTAGCCATTGGTAAGTAGGTCTGATGTACAAAGTCACTCCTTTGATTTCTGCATATACCCTTAACACTATTTTCACAAAATCTCCATTCCAGACATCTTATTACAGTACTTATTAAGAGGGTTCATGATTTTTAGGCCTATCCTGACTTAGGTTTTACATGGTTTCTCAGACTAAATATTTTATTAAAATCTATCATACTATTAATCGAACTTGTGTCAGATTGTCGACACTACATTTCAATTAAACTCTAAATTAATTTTGTTTCTAAATTGATTTGTACATGGGCGCTCTCCAACAGTTAATATCCCATTGTTATATATTTTAATGTTATATAGAAGTTCAAAATTACTGGTAGAAAAGCTATAATTTAAGAAAATGTTATGTAAGACTAGCTATCCTGATATTTATATTATGTTAATTGAAAAATGAGTTCTATTCAGTCAATACTTAACATAAAACACAATAAAACATGTTATAATAACATTTACACAAATTTAAAAACAAACGTTTTCGCCAATTTAGATTGGCATCTTCAGGTCGTGTAGGTCGAATGGAACACGTTATAAAACGTGAACACTTGGTATATGACGTTAAAAACCAAAGTTACAACTGTAATATCACGTATACAGTTTTCGTCATACGCTACCACTTAATGTAAAGATCAGTCGTGTCGCCGTCCTCATGGATTTCAAGACGTTCTTCAATTTTTTGTAAGTATTGTTTTAGAAGATTTAAATAATACTTAAATGCTTCTAAATATTCTTTCATTCTATCCTTACAATTTACAGGATCTTTCCTGCTCTTCATAACGGCCACACAACCGACCTGTCCATAGCATCTTCAAAGCTATCTTGAAAACTGTATCTGCAATGACAGAAGAGTTTTGCTGTTTCCTTGGTTCACACACGCCTCTTTCAACACAGTGTTTCTACACACATCGTGGAGGCTTTTTGCTATGTTCTATTCTCTGTTTTTAAGTGATATTACAGTTGTAACTTTGGTTTTTAACGTCATATACCAAGTGTTCACTTTTTATAACATGTTCCATTCGACCTACACGACCTGAAGATGCCAATCTAAATTGGCGAAAACGTTTGTTTCTAAATTTGTGTAAATGTTATTATAACATGTTTTATTGTGTTTTATGTTAAGTATTGACTGAATAGAACTCATTTTTCAATTAACATTGAACTTAACGGAACCAATATGCCTTTGAAATTATTTATATTATGAATCAGCTTCCTGTATAACAAGATTATGTATGTACGAGGCGCGTCCGTAAAGTAACTTTCCCACTCTTCCCACAGCTAGAAAACAATATGTTGCGCGAAGCGACTGCGTGTACATGATAGAGTAATGTCCTGGCATGGCGCATGCGCTAGCGGAACTTCCCGAGTGCTCTCAGTAGCTTTGTTGTATTGGTTGAAGATGGACGTTCCTATCCCAGCTGCCGCCGCGTATGAAGTGTGATCAGTGATAAAGTTTTTGAATGCACAGGGCATAGCGCCGATTGAAATTGATCGTCAGCTGTGCCAGGTCTATGGGCCTAACATCATGAGCAAGCAGATGGTGTGTTGCTCCACAAGGTCGTCTGTGATGATGGTTGACCTCTCACTGCGCTCCTCGTCGTGCACATTTTGGCGTCCTGCTGAAAATTGTCTACAGCAGCAACGCACCATCTGCTTGCCCATAGTCCTGGCACAGCTGACGATCAATTTCAATCGGTGCTATGCCCTGTGCATTCAAGAACTTTATCACTGACCGCACTTTACACGCGGTGGGAGCTGGAATAGGAGCGTCCATCTTCAACCAATGAAACGAAGCTACTGAGAGCACTCGGGAAGTTCCGCTAGCGCATGCGCCATGCCAGGACATTACTCTATCACGTACACGCAGTCGCTTTGCGCAACATATGGTTTGCTAGCTGTGGGACGAGTGGGAAAGTTACTTTATGGACGTGCCTCGTATTATATTCTTACAACTTGACATTTGTATGTCCTACGATAGTGTAAAAGTTTTATTTATATAAAAAAAGTTTTTGGATACATATACGTAAGTTGTAAAACATCTACTTCCTGTATATTTTTGCGAGACAATTTTTTTGCTATTTATGAGAATTGAGCACAATTAATTAGTTCTGCTTTAACACAATCAAAAGTGAAGACAGTTAAAAGTGACAGTGTTTAAAAAGCTACATGAAATATTTTAGAATGAGATAAAAAGTCTGTTAAAATTGGAAGTTAGAAGGAAACCAACAACAATAATGCAGTTCTAAATAAATAGAAAGATGAGATACTGAGTTTAATGGGAAAGATTAACGAAACACAAAAAGAAGGTACAGAAACGTTTATTTGAATGTGAAAGTTACACTTTCCCAGAGTAGTAGAAAAGCTGTTTGCATTGTGAGTTTATAATTGAAGATTGTATTTCTCAGATTCCATAAGCCCTGACCTTGCGAAACAGGATTATAAAAGATGTGTGCAGTTATAGACATTGCCGAAATGATAATAAAAAGACTCACGAATATATGGTAAAAAAATTAAATTGCTTTAATAAGGAAATGAGAAGGTTTCTTTATACGTGTAACATAAAACGATGTTATAAAAGTGGGAATCTGTAACAGAATTAGTTTAAAACTGTATAGTGGATAAATTGTCATCAGACTAATCAACGTTTTCAGTACAAGATATTATGTGTGATAAATGAGATACAAGATGCATACACTAGAGATGAAAAATTCAAGATGAAATACTGTGGTCATTTTACAAATGCTGTTAAAATTGAAATTCAATTGATTTTGTGTATAAATTCATATATTTCCTTTGGTTACAAACAATATTCAAGTTATGAAAGAAAAAAGGATCTGTACTTAATATTTGTGGTTTCTATTATTATATCGTAATATGTGTTACATAATTAAATTTGTTGCCTTCTTCCGTGTGTATGTAAAAGAAATTTATGCCGTGCATTGTACCTATGGAAGTGGAAATGTTATATGGTACAGTATTGCAGCTAGAATATAATAATTATTTTATGATCTCCGACTTCGGTTTTATTTGTTTTACAGTCACCTATATTTGCTTTCAGGAGACTTTGATACTTTTTTTTTGTGGTGTTTTTCTGATAATTGTTTCATATTATGACTCTTCATCATTACTCATTACAAAGTTTATTATTCAGAAAGTAGCTGAGTCAGAGAACTCAAACTATGTTACATAATCAAGAAATTGAAATTATATTCCTTTTGTTAGAGCCATGAAAAGAGAATTTCTATTAAATTTCTAGGCACACGAAAACCTGAACTGCTTGCTTTTACTGTTTGGTAACTGTGTGTTATATTTTTTCAAAGGTTGCCCCAGTAAGAAGTTCCAGAACATTGGGAAAATGTCTCATAAGATTTGGTTAAAAGTGTATAATCCTAAATGTTTCAACACAATTCAGTCTCTGTGGAAAGCCCAAATCTTACATTGAATTCTTTTTATTTTGATAATTAAAACACATGTACGCAGTAATTTACGAGAATACTGTCAATGCTATTTTCAAGTTACATAGTATAAATGGTATCATCAAAAGTGGTTGCCTCCATTCCTAACACCCATTGCTGATTAATTTTGTTCTCCTTTTCCCAGGATATTGTTCAAAGAGCAATAGAAGTGGCTACAAAAGCACAGGTGACATGGGATCGAGTCCCACTAGAAGAGAGGCTACAAATCTGGCATCGTGCAGCCGATCTGATGGCAAACAAATATCGTATGAAGTTGAACGCAACGACAATGCTCGGGCAGGCCAAAACAGCAATCCAGGCTGAGATAGATTCAGCTGCCGAACTAATAGATTTCTTCAGGTAACTCTCAAAAGTAGACAAGGTGTCGAGTGTTATAAGATTCACGATCATGTGTATAATTTTATCGTTATTAAAACATATACGATGTGCATCCAGAAAGCAAGTTTCCCGATTTTTTTCCCCTTGAAAATAAACGTAATTAGCCGTGTCAATCACACATGCGTAACAGATCTATGACGTATCAATCATATGCCAGCAGGACAGGTCCTGCCTGGTGCCAGTAGCGTGGCAGCAGTGGTCCGAAATGGAAGCTCTTATTCCTTCTCCTGCTGCCTGCGAGGTTCGGTCGGTGATAAAGTTCTTTAATGCATAAAGCATTGCGCCAATTGAAATTCATCGGCAGCTCTGTCAGGTCTATAGGCCGAACATCATGAGTAAGCAGATGGTGCGTCGCTGGTGTAGGCAGTTTTCCGAAGGTCGTCAAAGTGTCCATGATGAAGAGCGCAGTGGGCGACCGTCCCTCATCAATGATGATCGTGTTGAGCTGGTGCGGCAGTACATCATGGAGAACCGTCGCTTCACGATTACGGAGCTGAGCAGCCATTTTCCGCAGATATCGCTATCCTTGTTGCATGAGATTGCCACTAAGCACTTGCTGTTCAAAAAAGTGGGTGCCGAAAAACCTAACACCCGAACACAAAATGCAACGTTTAGGAGCGGCACTGACATTTCTGCAACGGTATCACGATGACGGTGACGAGTTCCTCGACAGGATCGTCATGGGCGATGAGACTTGGATTTCGCACTTCACCCTGGAAACCAAGCAGCAGTCAATGCATTGGCAGCATAGTGGATCTCCGGTCAGGACGAAATTCAAACAGACACTGTCAGTACGGAAAGTGATGTGCACGGTATTCTGGGACAGGAAAGGCATTCTGCTCATTGACTTCCTTCCAAGAGGTGAAACAGTGAATGCTGACCGTTACTGTGAAACACTGCGAAAATTGCGACGTGCCATTCAAAACAAGAGGCGTGGAATGCTTACTGCAGGTGTTGTGCTCCTCCATGACAATGCTCGTTCACATACGGCTCGGCGCACAGCAGCTGTTTTGACAGAATTTGGCTGGGAGTTGTTTGATCACCCACCCTACAGTTCTGATGTTGCTCCCAGCGATTTTCACGTTTTCTTGCACCTCAAGAAATTCCTGTCCTTCGGTGAGCGTTTTGACAACGACGAAGAGCTGAAGACTTCTGTCACACACTGGTTCCATTCACAGGCGGCAGAGTTCTACGACTGAGGAATACAAAAGTTGATCCCATGATACAACAAGTGTCTCAATTCTGTTGGTGGCTATGTTGAAAAATAGCTGAAACATTGCTGTACCTGTTGCCAATAAATGTTTTCCTGAAAGTGTGTGTCCTTTTTTTTTTTTTAAATAGCGAAACTTACTTTTTGGATGCGCCTTGTATTTATTTCTTTATATAAGACAGTAATATTTATAATATTTTTGTTTATTACCACAGATTTAATGCATATGCTGCAAAAGAATTAACTAAATATCAACCAATTAGTGAAGAACCTTCAGTAACTTTGAATTCCATGCGGTATCGTGGGATCGGAGGCTTCATTGCAGCTGTATCACCATTCAACTTCACTGCTATTGGTGGAAACCTGGCATACACACCAGCTCTCATGGTAAAAATGTTGTATTCATTTTCATGATACTGAATTTATTTGACTTTATAGCTTATGCATTTAGTGTGAGTATTCAGTTAATCATGTGTAATACCTTAATTTACTTGTATTATTTAAAATGTTCTCCATGACTGTTACGTAGTGTTTCCACAATTAAAGGTGGACCTTTATGTAATCCTATTGCCTGTCATTCATATTTTTGTGATATCGGTACTCAGTGCTATGAACCATATGCAGAAGTTACATCATCCCCTTCTCTGAGCAGTGTTAATGATGCCAGTAAGACGTTATTGCTCAATTTACAAGTACTATTACGTTTGGTCACACTGTCTGGGTTTTCAAATGTTAGTACTTTAAAGAAAATAGGTATTTCTGTAAAACTGAAAATATGTTTGTACTAATTTGTCTAAAATGCGTAAGAATAAACAATAAATTTCTCAAGTTTCAATCATGATTTAAAAAATCAATAAATATTCTTATATTAAAAAATAAAAGAAAAAGAAAAAACGAAAACATTTTTGCAGAGTCAAAAAAATGCTTTTGAAAAATATATCTTGTGGTCATATACACAGCAGTGCCAACTCGTGGCTGAAAATGAGAGTGTGCTACAATATGGGAAATTTACTTTACAAAAGTCGTTAAAATTTGGTTGATCTACTCACTAGTGGAGCAGTATGAAGTTCAAGCTGCAGAATCTGTCAATCAGTGTTCCCAACACATAAATTGTATCCCTGTCAATCTGACACCTGGAAATCCGTCAGAATCCGTTAAAATAAAAAAAAAAAGACTCACTTAATATATCTATATACAAATGAAAGCAAATATTAACGCAACTTTGTTACCACTCTTGATTAAAATAATAATAATTCATCCACATCATCTGCCTCTAGTTCTGCAATTGATGTGCTGGGTTGGTCTATGTTCCCTCAAAGATGGAACAATTAAAAATGACAGCAGTTAAAAAAGTCAAAAGACAATGTAAATCGTAATTTGCGCCAAAAAATCCGTCACCCGTCAAAGCCATTCTTTTCCTGTCTGCTACATTGAAATTCCTCCGGATCAACATTGAAATTCCGTCAGTTTTGACGGAACTGACGAAATTTCCGCCCAGTTGGAAACACTGCTGTCAGTTACTTTGGAGTTCAACCCCTCCATGTCGGCAACCAGCAATCAAAATTTTAAATTCGAATAGCATTCCGGTGCATTCAAGCCATCTGTCAGGAGTACAGCATCTTTTAATTAAATTGTATTAAATATAGTACATATAAATAAGTTAATAATAAATGTTATAAACAATACGTTTCAATTCGAAATTTTCTCGGGCTTCCAGCCAGGTCATAAGTTGGTGATCCACCGACGTTTCGAGGATGTTCATCTTCCTCATCTTCAGGGTTAAATGATATCTGAGGGTACCTAGCTCCTTAATTTATAGTGCCAGAGGGAGTCAGCCGAGGAGCTGTGCGCCGATTGGCTGTTATTAGTGCGGACCGCGGCGAGAACGAATTTATAGTGCCAGAGGGAGTCAGCTGAGGAGCTGTGCGCCGATTGGCTGTTATTAGTGCGGACCGTGGCGAGAACGTTGCAGACGTGTCGTCTTGCTTTGTGCTTTCCGGCTGAATGACCTCATCCTGAAGATGAGGAAGATGAACATCCTCGAAACGTCGGTGGATCACCAACTTATGACCTGGCTGGAAGCCCGAGAAAATTTCGAATTATCACGTCGCCAGGAAAGCTTCAGTAGTTAATACGTTTTAGTTTTACGGGAAAGTTTAATAATTAGCATAAGAATAAAATAGTCGTCCCTATATTCTGTGATCAGGACTTGTAAAATAGACACAAACTCACAAATAGTACACGACTGTTTCTCAGACATGTCGTGACGTCCGCGTTGTTTGTAGATTGCAACCCATCTATACAAATGGTCACTCACTCCTGAGTAGATTTTATGAAACGCCTATGCGAACGAGTCATTTCAACTCGGTGCTTTCCTTTGCAGCTCACACTGTTTATAATGTGAAACCATATCATACAACAAGCGAATGTAAGCTCTCTGCGCATGTGCAAGGTTTGCTGCATTTCACTGCTGTTCATTGTGATAAGGAAGTCAGCACACATTATCAACTGTGACTTGCAGACGACGCACAAGCTATAGACAATAGCAGTTCCCGATTCTTCGCGCATTGGAACGCGTAACACGAATGAAAAAAAAAGAAAATATAAATAATATTATGCTAGGGATAGAAAATTAACTGTGTATTGCAGCACTGATACATAGGTGTTCAAAAAGATTGTAAAAATCTTTGAGAGATTGTAACACAGGATATTTGGAGGCATTCAAGACATGGAATGCATGTCTGCTGAAGCCTCTTTTTCAGAATACTACACTTTTACCCCTGCATGTTACCTAAGCACAGATTACTGGAGAGTATGTAGAACGAATGGCGTTAAATTGAGTACAGTGTAATGTGCTCTTGAATTAATCGGCTTAATGAAATTATAATAATCGTTACATTATCATAATTCAATGGGAGAAATTCCAGCATTATATGCCATTTGTAGTGACAAAGAAAAAACCTTGCAACAGTTCAGTGTACACTGTCAACACGGATTACAACTCAGGCTGTTGAGTATTATTACAGTGGAATAGTGACAAGAGAGGAGAGTGGTACAGTCGTAAAAATGTGAGCCTTGAAGCAAACATAGGGGCTATTCCATCTCAAATCGACCGAAATATAGAGAAAATTGACCTTGCAATTTTTAAATACTGTAAATTTTATTAGTAACACAATGTAATTTATTCGCCACAACAATAATTCCTTTCTACAATTCGCCTTAAACGCTCTCGTCAACAATTGGATTTTCACTCAACACAGTATTCGTTATAGCACTCCACCGACGACAATGACAATTGACTTGGACTATTACGCACAACAATGAACTGTTAATCTTAACTAATATTTACAAAGCACTATTTACAAATCAGAACTACCAGTTCTCAGTTCACAGTTCTTCTATCTCAGTCACTCGAGTTCACGGTATCTCGAACCACAGACCTTCAGAGACAGTTCACTGTACTCGAACTCGGGTCCCTCCAACTGCGGTCCACTGCACTCGAACTCAGGTCCCTCCAACTGCGGTCCACTGCACTCGAACTCAGGCCTTCGGATGCTGACGCAGATGCGGACGCACACTCGAGTCGAACTCCGGCTGGCTTGCTTGCTCTGGCTTTCTCACTGACTGAATAACTGAAAACTCTGACTAGTTCGCTGGCGCCTGCTCTTTTATAGCAAAATCATAGTTGCGAGAACCTTCTACAGGTGTGTAGAGAATTATCTCAATATCTCTACATCGACAGACGTCTGGAATATTCGGGAAGGTCGTTCCACATTCACTGCGTTAAAATAGCAGCTGCGCACGCAGACTCGTCGCGTTGTCGTAATACACCCTCTCTCTTCTCTTCACCGCGCGACGTCACTCAATGTTCCGTGGAGCCTGTGCGATCTGCTTTCTTGCGGGACGCTGGTCGTGAGTTCAATTCTCACGTCTCTGTCACATTGCCCCCTCCTTAGGGCTGCTCGTCCCGGGCAGTCCCTTGGTAGACGGCTAATCGGTCCAGATGCACCACCATCATCTTCCCTCGAGGTTGTCGCTGGATCCGGTACACCACGTCGTTGATCCGGGTCACCACGCGGTATGGTCCATCCCAGGCACGCTGCAGCTTTGGTGATTTCCCTTTGGTCCTGGTAGGTCGATACAACCACACCAGGTCGCCCTCCTGGAATCCTGCAGAGTTGGCCAATCTGTCGTAGCGCACCTTCATCCTGTCGCTGGCCATCTTGAGGTGCTCTCTGGCCAGTTGGTGAATTCCATTCAACTTCTCTGTGAGTTCTGCCACATAGTCAGTCGCTGGCTGGTCGGCGCTGGGTGGCGTGCCAAACAGCAGATCACAGGGCAGGCGCAGCTCTCTCCCGAAGACCATGTTTGCCGGTGTCATCCCTGTTGTATCGTGGACCGAAGCTCTGTAGGCCAAGAGGAACAGTGGGACTCTGGCATCCCAGTCTCGTTGATGGTTGGACACCACCTTCCGCAGATGCTCTTCCAAGGTTTTGATGTAGCGTTCCACCATACCATCGGACTGTGGGTGGAGGGGAGTGGTCCTGGTTTTATGCACCCCCAGACGCTCGAACAATTCTCCCATCAGGTTGGATTCGAAGTTGCGCCCCTGATCGCTATGCAATTCCCGGGGCACCCCGAATCGGCAGATGAAGTTGTCAAGCAGCGCGTCGGCCACCGTCGAAGCCTCTTGGTTGGGAATCGCGTACACCTCTGGCCATTTTGTGAAGTAATCCATGGCCACTAGCAGGTAGCGGTTCCCGCGATCCGTGACCGGGAACGGTCCAGCAACGTCGATGGCGATCCTCTCAAAAGGAGCTCCCACGTTGTACTGCTGCATGGCTCCCCTGCTGCGGGTCCTTGGTCCGCGACTGGCTGCACAGGTGTCGCATCTTCGGCACCATTGTTCCGTGTCGGTTCTCTGATGCAACCAATAGAACCTCTGCCTTAACTTGTCCAGCGTCCTGTTGGCTCCCAGGTGGCCTCCAGTCACTCCAGCATGAGTCTCCTCCAGCACTTCCTTCACCTTGCTCCTGGGCAGGACAAGTTGTTCTATGTGGGTCCTTCCATCGGCCGACTCCCAAATCCTCTTCAGGATACCGTCCTTGACAGTGAAGGATTCCCACTGGGCCCAGTAGCTCTTGTAAGTGGTGCTACGGTTGGCGATATCGGCCCATACTGGTCTCTGGCCGGACTCCACATCACGTAGTAGCTGTCCAATGTTTGGGTCCTCCAGCTGCTCCCTCCTTATGGCGGCGTTATCCCATCCTGGGCTCGGCTGGGCGGCAATTGCTCGGACTGCGTGGGCGCCATCCCGCTCTTCTACTTTCAGGCAGTGTTTGCAGCCATCCGGGCACGGACGTCGTGACAGGGCATCAGCGTTGGAATGTTTCTTCCCTTGTCGGTGTTCAGAGGTGAAGTTGTACTCCTGCAGACGTTGAACCCAACGGGCGGTCTGCCCCTCCAGATTCTTGAAGCCCAATAGCCAGGTGAGTGCAGAATGGTCTGTCCTCAGATGGAATTCCTGGCCATACAAATATTTGTGGAAGTGCTTCAGGGCTTCCACAATGGCAAGAAGTTCTCTACGCGTCACACAGTAGTTTCTCTCAGCCTTGGATAGTGTTCGGCTGAAGTAGGCAATCACCCTCTCTTGCCCGTCCTGTTCCTGAGAGAGTACTCCGCCGATGCCTACGTTGCTAGCGTCCGTGTCGAGCGTGAACTTCCTTCCCGGGATGGGATATCCCAGTACAGGAGCAGTGCAGAGCGCTTCTTTCAGCGACTGGAAGGATGACTCCGCCTCGTCTGTCCACTGGAATTGTCGTTTCTCCTCGGTCAGCTGGGTTAGAGGCTTAGCGATGTTGGCGTACCCAGCTACGAACCTTCTGTAATAAGTGCAGAGGCCGAGAAAGCGGCGCAGCTCCTGCTTGTCCCTCGGTCTAGGCCATCCTCTGACGGCTTGTAGCTTCTCCGGGTCCGTGGCCACTCCGTTGGTCCCTACTACGTGTCCCAAGTAGTTGACCTTCTTCTGGAATAGATGACATTTCTTCGGGTTCAACTTCAGCCTGGCTTGTCGCAGTCTCTCGAACACTTTCCTCAGGTTCAACAGCTGCTCGCTGAAAGTCTTGCCCACCACGATGACGTCATCAAGGTACAGCAAACAGGTGTCGTATGTCAGGCCTCTCATTACGGACTCCATTAGTCTCTGGAATGTAGCCGGGGCGTTGCAGAGGCCGAACGGCATAACGGTGAACTGCCATAGTCCTTGGCCTGTAGAGAATGCCGTTTTCTCCTTATCCTCCGGATGTAGCGCCACCTGCCAGTATCCTGACTTGAGATCCAACGTCGAGAACCACTCTGCTCCGGCCAGGGTGTCCAAGGTGTCGTCAATTCGTGGAAGGGGAAAGCAGTCTTTCCTGGTGACGTCATTCAGTCTTCTGTAGTCCACGCAGAAACGCAGGTCCCCATTCTTCTTCTTCACCAGCACCACAGGTGATGACCAAGGGCTGTCGGATTCCTCGATGACCCCTCTTGCTTTCATGCCCTCCAGTTGGCTGTCAATCTCCCTCTGTTTAGCTAGAGGGACGCGTCGAGGAGGTTGTCTGATTGGGCGAGCATTTCCGGTGTCGATGCGGTGATGAACTTTCTCCGTTCTCCCGTAGTCATTTTCAGACAGACTGAACACGTCCTGAAATTCTGTCAGTAGATCGTGGACTTGTCTTCTTTCTCTTTTGCTTAAATTCGCCGGCAATTCTCGAGCCAGCTCTTTCAGTGATGGGTCTAGATCTGGATGTGGTCGGTGACACTCCTCGTTTTCTGCCAGCGACGTCACAGACACCACCGGCTCGACGCTACCTAGTACAGTTCCACTAGGCACCTCCTTGTCCCGATTGGTGACATTCAGGACCCTCACCGGTACCACCTTCTGATTCGGGAGTAGGGATCTGGCCACATAAACCCCATCTATCGGAGTTGTTTGCGAATCGAGGAGCAGGTTTCTCTTAGGTTGTCCGTCCAGTCTTGCCGTCACCACCATCTCGCAGCCTGCCGGGATTGTCACATGATTCTCCAGGGTGAGTCTGCCGGCCATGGGTTGGTCTTCGACGTCCCTCAGGAACACTTCATCCTGACCAAAACGCAGGATACGGCGCCTGACGTCCACCGTGGCATCGAAGATCCGCATGGCGTCGAGTCCCAGGATGACGTCTTCAGTGATGTTGGCGACGAACACCCACATCTCCAGTCTCCTCTTTCCCAATGTCAGATCCAGGAAAACCTCCTTTTGGATGGGCAGGTTCTCGCCTGAGGCAGTACGTAGCTCATACCGGCGCAGCGGCGTCCTCCCAGGTAAGCCACGCACGACTTCCGGTCTGGCGATAGTGAGCGACGCCCCGGTGTCTACCAGTACTCTGCATGGGCGGCCTCTTATCCATCCGTCAGCAATCAGCCCATCGTCGCATCTTCTGTTAACCGTCTTCAAGATCAGCCGAGGGGATGGTGATGACGGCGCCGACGTGCCCCTCGTCGCATCGGCCCCTTTTAGTTTTCCTGTTTGTGACCAGATCGGTCACAGTCCCTCCTCAGGTGTCCAGGCTCGCCGCAGGACCAGCAGGTGGGCACTCCTCGTCTTCGTCGCTCGGGTGATTTCGGTTGACGTTCCTCGACGTCGGCCGCCGCGACGCTCCTAATCCGGTGCGATGCCGAGACGTTCGCCGTCAACTTGGCTGCCTCCATCCTGAGGGCCGCCGCCAGAGCTGCATTGATGGTGCGATGCTCTGCCAGGAGTAGCTGTTGCTTTATTTCCGGGTCTCGAACTCCGCTGCCGAAGGTGTAGGCCGCCTCTCCAGCGATGAAGTCATTAGGTAGGCCCCTGAGCGCCTTATGGGCCAGTTGTTCCACCGCCATCGCGAATTCTTGCAGGGACTCGCCTGACTGTTGGACCCTCGTTTTTAGTTGGGTCCTAAATGCTGCAGCAAGTTGATGGTCACCATAACGTCCCTCCAAGGCCGCCATTATCTCAGCGGCTGTCCCATCTTCTGGAACGCTGTGAAGAATCTCCGACGCCTGTCCCTGAAGCGCGGCCAGCAGCTGAGTAGTTTTCTCTGCTGGCGTCCACCCATTGTGCTCTGCGATGGCCTCGAACTGGCGACGGAATATCGCCCAAGACGTCGTACCGTCGAACTTCGGCGTCTTGACGTTGTGATGTCTGGCTGAAGCCGATGGTTCCGCAGGGGCACTATATGGAGTCCTCAACTCTGTGGCCGCTTCTTGCATGGCACGTCGAACCTCCTCGGCAACTATCTGTTTATGTTCTCTAGCCTGGCGATCCACCAACGCGAGGATGTGCTTGTTTTCTTCAGCATGTCGGTCCATCAACGTCAGTATGTGCTTGTTTTCTTCAGCATGTCTGTCCATCACCTCACTCGTCTTGTCCAGCAACTCGCTCGTCTGCACTTGACGACGCTCGAGATCGCGGATTTTGCCGTCGAAATGGTCTACCTCCTGTCTCAATTCGGTTACTGTCTCGTTTATAGTTGTAAAATTCTTGTTTAGGTTGTCAAGATCGGCTTTGAGTTCGTCTTTCACGATGGCGACAATTCCATCTACGTGGGCCGAAACGCTTTCAATTTGCGAAGTGACGTCATCTTTCACTCCGCTTATGTCGCCTTTCACTCCGCTTATGTCACTTTTCATCTCTGTTTTCACTTCACTTATGTCACTTTTCATCTCCGTTTTCACATCGCTTATGTCACTTTTCATCTCCGTTTTCACATCACTTATGTCGTTCTTAACCTCACTGATGTGCCTGTTCATGTCGTTCATGTTATCTTTTACTTCACTAATGTGCATGTTCATTTCTGCTTTCATTTCTGCGATGGCTTGCAGGATCTGCTGTAGGTTCTCCATTGTCGATAATGTCCCGATTCTGACACCAGTGTAAATTTTATTAGTAACACAATGTAATTTATTCGCCACAACAATAATTCCTTTCTACAATTCGCCTTAAACGCTCTCGTCAACAATTGGATTTTCACTCAACACAGTATTCGTTATAGCACTCCACCGACGACAATGACAATTGACTTGGACTATTACGCACAACAATGAACTGTTAATCTTAACTAATATTTACAAAGCACTATTTACAAATCAGAACTACCAGTTCTCAGTTCACAGTTCTTCTATCTCAGTCACTCGAGTTCACGGTATCTCGAACCACAGACCTTCAGAGACAGTTCACTGTACTCGAACTCGGGTCCCTCCAACTGCGGTCCACTGCACTCGAACTCAGGTCCCTCCAACTGCGGTCCACTGCACTCGAACTCAGGCCTTCGGATGCTGACGCAGATGCGGACGCACACTCGAGTCGAACTCCGGCTGGCTTGCTTGCTCTGGCTTTCTCACTGACTGAATAACTGAAAACTCTGACTAGTTCGCTGGCGCCTGCTCTTTTATAGCAAAATCATAGTTGCGAGAACCTTCTACAGGTGTGTAGAGAATTATCTCAATATCTCTACATCGACAGACGTCTGGAATATTCGGGAAGGTCGTTCCACATTCACTGCGTTAAAATAGCAGCTGCGCGCGCAGACTCGTCGCGTTGTCGTAATACACCCTCTCTCTTCTCTTCACCGCGCGACGTCACTCAATGTTCCGTGGAGCCTGTGCGATCTGCTTTCTTGCGGGACGCTGGTCGTGAGTTCGATTCTCACGTCTCTGTCACAATACAATGAAACTTTTTCTGTCCGTTGACAACTGTGATACAATACTTTGTGCAAAGTTTGAGGCATCAGAACTTCATAGTGTTTAAATTAAAAATATTTCAATTTATCGTATTTTCATAAAATTAGCAACTTCAAACTGTTGTGGCTCCGAAACCCTTTCACCCAGTGATCAAAATCATGGTTTATTTTGTTGCTGAGAAGTTAGTTTATATTGACATGTAAACAGTTTTTCTTACTTTTTATGGAAATGGAGAAATTTAGATTTTTCTTCATTAAGATACCTTTGCCCACAAAGAAATATTTTTAAAATATATGGTTAGATTCCGCATTGAAAGTACAAATAAACACATATTTTTTACAGGTGCACCGTTGATAAGAAAGTATTGAAAATATCAAATAAAGAAAATAAATAGTATGCGCGTGAACTAACCAGCTGACTGTGAGGCGGGAGCTAGCCTAGGCAAGCAAGGCTAGAAGACATAAACACGTGATGTTTCATCTAGTAGCGCACAGCTGGACTAGCTTTATCACAAGTTTTCATAAACACAGGAGTAAAATGACGCCCAATGCTCACTTATCTTCATCTCTCGGCCAGTGTCTGGGGTACTGCGCCGTTCAAGTCCAGGCATGTGAAAATAATTTATTTAATACCCTCGAAACTTATTGCTGAGCCACAAAGCAAACAATGCCGAATCCCTCTTAGTAATGCAAGGTTTTTTCTCAGTATTTTTTACATTTTTACAAATGGGCAAAAAGCCTAAAAGCAAGTAAAATCAGATTATCTGTCTCTCTGTATACAATAAAAATAAGGATTACTTCTTAACATAACCTACCAAATGTCAGCTTCAAAATAGCTCCGGTTCAATGTTCTGCAGTAAATGGTTCCAGAGTTCTGAGCGCTGAAAGAGGCTTGTTTTTATAAAATACACTAAATTTGTCGCTCAATAGTACGAAAACCGTTTGACTTTCGATAGTATATTTTTGAAAATGCATTCTCTCAGCACCTTATATAAATAGGGAAAAAATTAGAGTATTAAAAAAATGCGAGGTTTTTTACTGATCGATTTCATATGGAATAGCCCATAGATTGCTCAGAACATATGTTGTGCATAAAACACTGTACAGTGTTTTCGTGTTATAAAACCAACATTTCCAATACGAATTACATTTAAATTGTCTCAATTCATAATAAATAAAATGTAAATAACTCACTGTATTGCATTCTTCTCTTTTCGCCATTCTACTACTAATTGGCCTTAAGGAGGAGCAAGCAGTGATATTGCATTCAGTGTGCACTGTGTTACAACTACTCAGAGTAAGAGACGATGTGGACATATTACCCCTATTGTTGATGCACAGAGAGCGCTATTGTCTATTACAACCCAAATGCATCTAATTCTCGCCTACAGTATTGATTGCTTGTTGTTTCCTGCACGGACACAGTTACCAGACACTAAAAGAACAAAGTGTTAACGAGAACTTTAATTAATGACTAAAAGATCCTCTAATTCCAAGTCACATGGCTCCAAATGTCCTGCTGTACTACCCCACGAAGGTTTTTACAATGTTAATCTCTTGCTCTAAAACGTAAAATGAGTGGAATTTTGGAGCAATGCTTATTGTTTTTTTTTTTTTTTTAATCCAATGCCACCAGGTTGTCTTTTCGACATTTCTGGTCTTCTCCCCTGGCCGTGGCTTAGTTGTAACCCACTTCTGAGATTGGGGCACCTGGAAGGCGGAGTTACATTACCCCGATGATGTGATAGGATGATTATGATAATGTGGTGCCAGGAGAGGTCTTAAATCTAAACTTAACCTAAATTCCAGACCATGGACGAACACAGGAATAATCCCCTTTAAGGGAAAATTCCTGTGCTCTAACCGGGAATCGAACGCAGGACCTCATGAACTATAGCCAGAAGCTCTGACCACTAGACCACGAGGCTGGTCGCAGTGCTTATTGTAAAGCCTCTCAAGTCAAATACTAAATGCAGGCCTGATAATATTATGGAGTATTTGATGGGAGACCTGTTCATTAACAAGCATGAGAATACAGAGATATGTTGTTAATAAAAAGTTCCGCATTACTTCCACATTACAGGGAAATGGAGTCTTATGGAAACCATCAGACACTGCACTGCTTTCAAATTACACCATCTTCAAGATTGCTAGAGAAGCGGGTCTGCCTCCAGGAGTGGTAAACTTCGTTCCTGCTGATGGTCCTGTCTTCGGAGATGCTGTTACCTCTTCACCACATCTTGGTGGTATTAACTTCACAGGATCTGTAGCGTGAGTTGAATTTTTAAGTTGGAGTTACAATCTCATTGCAGAATAAGACTCAAGTGTACATTTGAGAAAAAGTAAGATTTTTTTTCTAGACCATATTAAGTGCGAAATTTTAGTGTTCTTTTTAGAAAAATGTTAATTTCACAGTATAATGTTAGTGCTAAACTGAAAACATTCACCATGTTTTGAGCATATCCAACATTATTGCTATGTTTTCATTCTGATTTCATTGGTAATTATTCAGCCATATTCTAATATGGCGGAACTAAAACATTATTGGAGATATTACCTAGTTGGAAGCTGTGAATTCATCCCCTCTTCCCACTGATAGTGCACTTTCTTATATAGTAGTTGAGGCGCGTCCAGAGACATACATTATTTTGATTAGTAACATTGTCATAGAGATATTGCCAATGCAGTGAAAACAAAAGTAACTGTACCTATCTACATTGTTAAATAAGCTAAGCTATTTACTTAATCTAGCTTCTTTCAAACATAGCTTAATGTACACTGTCTACTTAAGTTATATTATCTATTCTGCACTATCTATCTAAGCTACCCTATTCTAACATAAGCTATCTATCCAGGCTACCATCTACTATCAGCTAAACCTACCCAATAGTAAACTAAAGAAACCTAAATAAATTTAGTCTAATCTAACTTTAAACTGAACTAGCTTAAACCATAGGACTGTGTAATTTATTCTAACCCAGAACTACATAAGTAGCATGGATTATGACCCACTTATTGAAAACAGCTTTGGTTGCTATTGAGATATGTTGGTACCCTTGTACTATAACTATGCCTTTGCGGGAGAATAGACAGTAGAACCCCTATGTTACGTTTTTCTGGGGACACTGAATATTAACCTTAATAAGGGGTTTGTTATTTTTGTTAATTTTTTAATACTTTCGCTAAAATTTAATTTACTTGCAAAAAAGCTACAAGAAGTAAATTATGGATAATACTTTACAAAAACCTGGAAAACATTGAGGGAAAGAAGTTCGGTGCCAATCACAACTTCCTACAATCTCGGATATTTCACGTTTGGATTTTTTTTTCTCATTTTGCGAATTAAATTAACTTTTTCCATGAAAGAAAGTATTTTCCTTTTCACGGTCATTGTCTTCTAGTGATATGTACTGTAATGGTGAAAACAATTCCGTCTCTTTGCTGTAGTAGCACTGGACAGCACGCACCTTAGCAAGGATAACAAATTTAAAAGACATATTGTTTCAGAAAAGTGTTATGAATTATAATTCAATAATAGTTTATATTTTCAGTCAAAACACGTATCAGTATGTGAAGTCAGAAAATAATTCTGTTACATCATATTATAATTTAAAGGTCACAAATATTTTCGACTTATACAAAAAGTCATCTTCAGGTGAATCCTTAAGCAAACAATTTTTTTTTAAATTAGGTGAGAGACTAATCAGGTATATTTTGATCTAGTAGTTGAATGCACATGCAGGCATTTTACAAATATATAGTTGTCATGACTTTGAGGTTAAATGGTTCACATAAAATAAAACACTTATTTACATAGATAACTGAAATCTCACACTTTTGCGTGTATATGAAGCTATTGGCATCTATGGCCTGATATTAAAAACTTGTACAGTCAAGTAATGAACTTACACTATACTGGGTGTTCATTTCAAAGTGTGTCATGACGTCACTGTTGTTGGGTCACCGATTTGAAGCGAGTTTCAGCTTATATGTTAGAGAAGTTGCCTATTATTTAAGGCGTTTTTCAATCTGAACTTGAGAATGTGTACGGTATAACTTGAACGTCGTAGCAACAGATGGCGGTCTGTACGGTCTGTGTGCTACCATAACCTCTTTCGAACTGTGTTTTGCGCCGGCAAGTCGTACGCAGGGTATTTGTTATCATCGGTTGCGTACGGTAACATTCCACAACACAAATCAAATGCTCCGTGTCCATGTTGACCGTCGAAGTTAATGTCAACAAATACGTAAGTAATCGTCTTAACCCTCTCCCCATATCCCGACAGTACGTATTTCCAAACAGTTCACATTCCTGCCACTACTGGCGTTACCGTACGTATCGGCACGTACTCTTCAGAATGAACGCCGTACTTGCTAGCCAACTTCTCTGCCTCTTAGATTATACACCTGAGCTGCGGAAGTGTAGGAAGATTGAATTCTGTAGGCTCATCACCTAGCCACATGACGGCATACAGCGAGCCAAGACACATTTTGAACTGAACACCCAGTATGTCAAGAGGTTAAAATTAAAATATATAAAAGTTATAAAAATGATGAGTTCTGCAATATTAATTAATATGTTGTAGGGTGGAGGGAGTTCGCAGTCTGTTTCACCACGGTGAAAGGCATATTTGTCTGAAAAGATTAAATTAAACAGATATTTAATGTAACGCCGGATGAAACAGGCCTTCACTGTCTGGACTCCAACTGTACATTTACAAATATGCCTTTCACCACGGTGAAACAGACTGCGAACTCCCTCCACCCTACAACATATTAATAAATATTGCAGAACTCATCATTTTTATAACTTTTATATATTTAATTTTAACCTCTTGACATACAGTGTAAGTTCATTACTTGACTGCACAAGTTTTTAATATCAGGCCATAGATGCCAATAGCTTCATATACACGCAAAAGTGTGAGATTTCAGTTATCTATGTAAATAAGTGTTTTATTTTATGTGAACCATTTAACCTCAAAGTCATGACAACTATATATTTGTAAAATGCCTGCATGTGCATTCAACTACTAGATCAAAATATACCTGATTAGTCTCTCACCTAATTTTAAAAAAATTGTTTGCTTAAGGATTCACCTGAAGATGACTTTTTGTACAAGTCGAAAATATTTGTGACCTTTAAATTATAATATGATGTAACAGAATTATTTTCTGACTTCACATACTGATAAGTGTTTTGACTGAAAATATAAACTATTATTGAATTATAAGGATAACAAAGACGAGAAGCAACTGATTGTAAGTCGTGATGGTTACACAGGCATGCGGCAACTATATAGGTTCCATTATCAGGGCAGATAGGTAAGACCAGAGGGGTTTCGTGCTCTTTTGAACTTGTTACGCCAACCTATTCCGAATGAACTGTCTTTTGTTTCACTTAGAAGATGGAGGAAATCTAATTTCCCTGCCTGTGAAAATGTTTTCTTTTCTTTTACAGGACATTTAACCGACTCTGGACACAAGTAGGACAGAATATTAATAGGTATAGAAGCTACCCAAGGCTTATTGGGGAGTGTGGTGGTAAGAACTACCACTTCGTTCATCCCTCAGCTGATGTCACAACTGTTATCATGGGCACCATTCGATCTGCGTTTGAATTCTGTGGCCAAAAGTGTTCTGCATGTTCTCGAATGTATGTGCCACAGTCATTGTGGCCGAAGGTGTGTAATGTTTGTTTGAATCTTATACATTCTGATTTTTAAAGTTTACTCAGTGCATTAAAAAAAATTACATTGCATTATAAAATATATCTGTATAATAACAGTCTTACTAATAAACAGTGTATAGTTTTTATACGAGGCTTATGCAGAGTTGAGACAGAAAACGTTACTAATAAACCGTGAATACGCTATGGACGTATAAACAGTCTGTAACTATACAATGGGAATTCCTTTGAAGTAGTTATATACTCGAAACCCCTTGTTTAAGCGTTGTATATAGCGAAAAAATGGCCGCCCCTCTAACAGCTGTTCGTATCGACTGTCATTTTATGATGATGGTTACCTTGTAACCACAGAAGAACAAACCAAAGATCATAGAATTATTAGAATAATATTGCTGTAGCCTGTACTCTTTGACCAAAATGTAGTGTGGTAATCGATTAGAGCCAGTTGTACTATCAATATTTAACACGCCACACTAGAGCGCTCTACTGGATGCAATAGAGAACCTCAGATATTCTATTGCCTTTCGTAACGAAGTAATGACGAAACTATGACGTAGCTGTGTAACAGTTATACTGTTATACACGACGTATGTAGTGATTATTAGTAAGGAATTTACACACGACGTATAAACGAGCTACTTATTGTATAAGTATAGTAGGTTAAACGACTGTATATAGAGTTTTTATTAGTAAGACCGTAAGTATGTATTGAATAAAAATTAACTATTGACAGTCACAATGTTTCTTCCCAAAAAATAATTTCAAGAATGATTCTTAGTTATTGGTTCTGTTTAGTCTTGATAATTTGAGATTAAATGATTATTAAAATTACTAGTACATAAATTATTGATCTGTTTGTCTATTTCTAAATTCTATGACCTGAATTTTCTGTTTATTTTAGAATATTTTCTTGTAAATCATAGTAGATTTATTACAGTACAGTTATAATGGATTTTAAACACTTTTCTTATTTTATATTTTTTTTAGATTAAAGCCGGTCTTCTAGCAGAACGATCGAAGTTAAAAATTGGCGATCCAACAGAATTTGATAGCTTTACCTCTGCTGTGATTGATGATAAAGCTTTTCAGAGAATAAGCTCTTACATTGAACATGCAAAAAATTCAAAGAATTTATCAGTAATTGGAGGTGGAAAATATGACGACAGGTGAGTTTTGTGACGTTCATTGCATTTAACAATGTATAATTTAATATAAAAAAAAACAAAGAAAGTATTCTGTTATTTTTTTAAGGATGATAGTTCAGGACACTTTGAAGAAATATAGTCGAGTTGGTAGCCATATTTACTTGGAGATAAAATGAAGGTATATTACATGAGGACTATGCCTGCGTTAAGATGATGATGGACATTAGTTGAGATGCAACAGGGAAATAGGAACTCTGGATAAAACCCATGTGTTCCCAGACTACAGGCTTGCCCAGCACAAGCTATAAATTAGGTTTATGCTGGGGATCGAACTCGGATCCACAGGATTATATATTCTAGCCACTGGACCACCATGTCGCTTAATAATTTATTTTATATATATATATATATATATATATATATATATATATATATATATATTTGTTGTTGTTTTCTAATGCCAGGCATTTGACAATAAAGTCATTTGACCTCTTGCACTCCAATATTTTTCAAAGATATTATCATGGCCAGCCACTGAAGCACAGATTTTGAGGTGTTCCGAATCCATTTCTTGGTTTGAGTTGCACAATGGGCAGTTAGGGAACTGATATATTCCAATTCTATGCAGATGTTTGGCCAAACAATCATGGCCTGTTGCCAATCTAAATGCAGCTACAGACTATTTTCGTGGTAAATCGGGAATTAACTGTGGATTTTGATGCAGAGAGTTCCATTTTTTCCCTTGGGATTGAGTTACCAAATTTTGTTTGTTGAAGTCTAAGTATGTAGATTTAATAAATCTCTTCACACAGTAATACGTAGATTTAGTAACAGGTCTGTAAGTAGCAGTGCTGCCCTTCTTTGCTAAAGCATCCGCATTCTCATTTCCCAGGATTCCACAATGGGATGGTATCCATTGGAATACAATTCTTTTATTGAGTGATATTAATTGAGAGAGCATTTTAGTTATTTCTGCTGTTTGAGATGAAGGTGTGTGTTTAGAGACGATTGATAGAATAGCTGCTTTGGAGTCTGACAATATAACTACATTCCTAAATTTATTGATGTGGCATAGAAGATTCCTGAGACATTCACTTATTGCAATGATTTCACCATCAAAACTTGTTGTTCCATATCCAAGAGATCTATAAAGTGAGAAGAGACAGCACGTAACACCTGCACAGGCACCTTGCCATTTAACTCCAATACATATATATGTAATGTTATAAATCCCAGTCACTGAAATGTAAAGCTTTGTGCTCTTTAGTGATCATACACTACTTGATGAATCTCTAAGCTAATATCTTTTGAAACTAGAAACCTGTCATGTTCATAATACAAAATGTGTTCAAAATATAATGACGAGCATAAACTGATACACATCGAACTAGATAACTTACAAAGTAAAAAATAAAAAGTGAAGGAATCCCTAACCAGGTTGTAGAGATCCATAGAATGGAAGTTGAAAGCTGTCACTTTTGAATAGTTGGCATTAGACTCTTCTTCAGGGCTGAAAAGTATTATATCAGTACTGAACATCTGTAATGTGGCTGCAAAAGGGTATCTGTCGGATACTGGGGGGGAGAGCCATTAATCCTTCCCATTGAAGGCTTTAAAGAACCAACCTGGACAAATACCCAATGTCCCATCCCTACCTTCCCGTGGTGCAGCTGTTAGTAAGCATAATTTTACAAGCTGAACTAAAGGGAGGGGCTACTCATCAATTAGCACTGGTCAGCTTGATGAGTTAATGACTGAATTTGGTATAATTTTCCTCTATTCAATACCTAATTCCCTCTTTACCCTCTCCTATCCAGTCCTCTGACTGAACTCTTACTTTCTTCGACCCCGACGGCATTAGAGCATTCGAGGCCTAGGAGTTCATTTCCCCTTCCTTCCTCCTCTTTCTACTTTTTCTAGTGCTGACCTGCTATGACACTAAAATCGTCCTCCAGTGGCTTAAGAAGGGAAAGCTGGTGATCAACAAGATCTCCCAGCTAGGTCCAATGGACCCGTCGACCAACAGCAGGTGTGGTCCTGCAGACATTCTGGGGGTTGTGTGTGAATGAAGTAGCCACCAAAACGTTAAAATATGGTGTTCACTTAAATCGGCTACAACTTGCCATTTAATCAAGGGAAGAAATGGAACTCTCTGCATCAAAACCCACAGTTAATTTCCGATTTACCACAAAAATCGTCTGTAGCTGCATTTAGATTGGCAACAGGCCATGATTGTTTGGCTAAACACCTGCATAGAATTGGAATATATCAGTCCCCTAACTGTCCATTGTGCAACTCAAACCAAGAAATGGATTCGGAACACCTCAAAATCTGTGCTTCAGTGGCTGGCCATGATTATATCTTTGAAAAATATTGGAGTGCAAGAGGTCAAATGACTTATTATCAAACGCCTGGCATTAGAAAACAACAACAACATCTGTAATGTTGAATTTGTTGTAAAATTAGAGAGATACGTCTCTTATAAGATGTAGGTTCCAAAAATCTGATAACCGCTTTGTGATCATAAATATTATAATACACTGTACATCCTTCCCTCCAGTATTCTGCAATTATAGTCAATGACCTTTGTTTTTCTTAAACGAACGAACAGAAGTACAGTCTGTTTTACAAAGTGTGTCCTGTACTATTGTCCTTAACTTTTGATTAGCATTGAGTCATCAGATAGTTAATTTTTCTGTCTCTTTTTTAGTCTCTCTGTTAGCAACCTGTATGGGAATGTAAGAATTTATCGTAATTACAGAATTAAGCATAATTTTAACTACATATGTATATGTACCATGTGTATTTCAAACTAGAGGACAGAGGGAATTAACATTGCCATAAGAAATTCATGTATAAGAAATTGAAAGTTTAATTTCATGTAGATGGCCATGTGTAGTAAATTAGTAAGGGTTGTAGAAAAGAAGACTATCTATTGATTATTGCCAACTAAATTTCTGTTTTATGGTATTAATCTTGAAACAATGGTTCATTATGCTCCAGAAGAAAATATTTCATTTATTGAACTGTATGGAAACAATTAATCAGAAATACCAGAAGTGTGAACAAACCATGCATGAAAAACGGGTAGGACATAATATTGAGGAGAATTGTAGAAAGGAGAAAATCCTGTTGAGGGTTACTGAAAATAAAAACATAAGCACTCGAAGAATTACTAAGGAGGTCAATTCTTCACACAGCGCAGTCCATAAAGTATTGAAAAAACATAAATTAAATATAAATCATTCAGATACGCAATAGTAACACCATGATATAATTATTTTGGATCACCTAATCTAAAACTGGTAACATGTTGTCAAAGGATCATGTATGATAAGTTGGCAATAATCAATACCGGTACTAGATAGTTTTCTTTTCTACAAGGTCTACTGATTTATTACACATGGCCAGCTACATAAAATTCCACTTTCAATTTTTTATGCATGGATTTCTTTTGGCAATGTGTAATATTGAATAACTCTTCTCGGGTTCTCAGCCAGGTGAGTTGGAGATTAGCTTTCGACGGCTAGCTCTGCCATCTTCTTCGGAAGAAGATGGCAGAGCTCTAGCCGTCGAAAGCTTGGAAGCTAATCTCCAACTCACATGGCTGAGAACCCGAGAAGAGTTATTCTATATCAAACGCCGGGAAAGCCTCAAGTCATACAATGTGTAATATTGTTTGAAATACACATGGTAAGCCTATATATCTGTTATAACCATGTTTTATTGTTTATACAATTGCAGCAAGGGATATTTCATCCAACCAACAATTGTGGAGAGTACAGATCCTGAAGATCGTATAATGGTGGAAGAGATCTTCGGTCCAGTTCTCTCTGTTTATCCCTACCGGGAACAGGATCTTGACTCAACTCTCAGGCTAGTAGGGGAGTCAACACCTTATGCCCTTACAGGAGCCGTGTTTGCAACAGATCAGTAAGTGAAATTGACTGCAAGCTATATTATTAATCTATTTCACATTCATTAGAGCCCTAATTTGTTTTCAAAGGAATGTAAGTGGAGTGTTAAATCAGTTGTGATTGGGAGTCACTGTGCTTCCCATTCAATTCTAAGCAGAATGACCAACCCTAGTATGCCTACTTCGTACTGGATCTAGCAAGTTTTAGTGTTCTAGTACGTGTGTTGAAGAATCTAGTACATTTTTTACTTAGTTCTCGTGAAGCATAGGCCTATATTAATTTGTGTTGCACAAATTTAAATAGCAACAAGTTTAAAATGTACAGTCTGTCAATGCTGGAATTTCTCCCATTGATCTGTGATACTGCAACAATTATTATAATTCCCCATCTCGGAAATGGACTTAATCATACTAACAGAGTGGCAGATCTAGAAAGGTGTGAGTCCACCATATTTAAAGGTATGGTAAACAAATCAGCAACTATATCCCAATTGTAAGATTATTGGTTAATTAAAAATATTTTGCTTATAGTTATAAAAGTAATTCCTTATTTTCAGGCGTTTCCTGCAGCATGCTTTGGAAGAACTGAAACAGACAGCTGGTAACTTCTACATCAATGACAAGTCCACGGGATCAGTGGTTGGACAGCAGCCATTTGGTGGAGGCCGTATGTCTGGTAAGGTTACTTTTATCATCATATTTCTAAGGTCACAATAATTCTGATATTGAACAGGACTCTTCTCTTTTGTACTGTTGTCCTGATAATCCCATTAATTTCGAATGTCTGATAGTGAAGACTAACAGTATCATTCAGAACACGATGATGATCATTCAATAAATAGTCAGTGAAGTAACTGTTATGACCCATGCAGCCATATATATACATCACGTGTTGGAACATTGCTTTTAGTTTCTCTTAATGATGTGATGTCACCTCCACACAAAAATGATAATTTGAAGTATAGTTTGAATTCATTGTAAGTGAAAAAAAAAAAAGAAGTGATTTTAGGTCAAATTGGATAGTTTCTGTTTTATTCAGGAAAAATTACACATAATACATACGAATTTCGCCAGGACCAATAAATTGTTCCGAAATAGACAAGATTCCGGATTATTCAGGTTCTGATTTGAACAGGTTTCACTGTACCTGGTATCAAAGATAGATTAATTTAAACCAATGCTGTGATGGATAGAGAAAAATCCGTTATGATCATGATTAGGGCCGGATTTTGATGAAAAGTCGAAATTCGTATGTATTATGTGTAATTTTTTCTGAATAAAACGGAAACTGTCCAACACGGAAACGGAAACAGCCTGCTACTGTTCAAAATGGAAATAATATTTTGGATACACCATATTTTGAAACAGCTTGTAATTTCAAGGAATATACAAAATATGTAGGTCACTAAGATAAAAATAAGTTTTCTTTGCAAAATTTTAGAGAGTGCGAGGGTGTGTTGGCCTGTCTGCCATAAATTTTATTACCCTGTTGACTAAGCAGACGAGTCCCGTCAAAGATTTTCAATGCTTCACACCCGTATACTGTCGTAGCTAGACAGAGCGCAAGTGTAGTGATTTCTTGGTAAAAAAAAGTTATGTAAAATGTGGCATTAACATTAAATGATGAAGTAAAAGTTATCGAGTTACAGGAAAATTAGAAACGAAGTGTATGTGAAATAATGTTGAAGTTCAGTTGTGGAAAACTCAGGTGTGACACTTTAAAAAATAAAGATCATAATGAGTGAGTGGCTTGCGGCCAATATTGGTGACATAAAAGAACCAGAAAGCAACTGTTTATGTGGAAATAAATGAACTGTTGTGGGAGTGGGCTCTTCATGACATTTCAAAGAACATGCCAATTTATGGATCTATTCTGAAAAGCAGACCATTGCACTGAGAAAGAAATCAGATAAATCAGAATTCAAGGCTTCTAATGAATGGCTCCTAGTCCAATTAAATAATAATATGCAGTGATATACAGAACAGCATTGTAGTATAGTGTTAGACATTAAATTGAATGAGATTAGTAAACTTTAGTAGTGTTTAATCACTAATGAGTGAGTTATGATCACATTTATACAGAAAATGGGATTTTAATCAAGGTGAATCACCAACAGAATAAGCGACAGAAAGCTGATTTAATGTGAGTAATGCTAAACAGAATATTTTGTACTTGTTGCAGTTTACAGCATGCCATTTTGTTTTTCATTATGCCAGGGCTGAGCACATTACGTGATTCTGAGAAATGAGCGCTGTGTGCTTTAAAGAGCGGGTCTTGCGAGCGCTCTGACGTATGCATACTGTACGTCATTCAGTGTCGATGCAGTGGTGACTCTGTAGTATGATGGCGAACTTTGAAGACGGAGTTTCCGCTCATACACTAAAGCGGCCCGCTACTCCCAATGCTTTTAATGTATCATGGGAGGATGAGTTCTTTTTGGTAGAGAGCAGTGGATTAGCAAAGTGTTTAATTTGGCATAAAACACTCCAACTGATTAAGAAGTTCAATATCCAAGACATTATTCTTTACAACATGCTACTGAATATGACATACAGTATGTTGGTAATGAACGCCATAAATTAATACAACTTCAAGAAATGTTTCTCAGGTACATTATATTAGAGTATCTATTTGATATTTACATTTCATTATACATTTTTATACATTTAGTAATATATAATTTTAAATTCTACAAGTATTATGATATATTATAGTATAGTATATATACTATGATATATCATATTATGTCATGAACTGTAATATACAATACTATGATATATCATAATATTTGTATAATTCAAAATTATGTATTACTAAACGTACTATAATAAATTATAATGCAATATAAATATTGAATAGATACTCTTAATATAATGCACTGAAAAATAATTTCTTTAAGTTGTATTAATTTATGGTCATATCATATATCATATCATATCATATCATATATGTTAATGTTATGGTTTATTTAACGATGCTCGCAATTGCAGAGGTTATATCAGCGTCGCCGGATGTGCCGGAATTTTGTCCCGCAGGAGTTCTTTTACATGCCAGTAAATCATATCATATCATATATTATATTATATTATATTATATTATATTATATTATATTATATTATATTATATTATATTATATTATATTATACTATATATTGACAGGATGACAATAATGCACTTAGTGAATCGACTATGAGAATTAGCTACAAAATTTGCCACGAAATTGCAAAGGATTTGAAAACATTCAACGAAGGTTAATTCATCAAGCGATGTTTAATTACATTGGCAGATGAACTCTGTCCATAGCAAGTAGGGGAAGTGGAAGCCATATGCCTGTCTCGTAAAACCGTGGTGAGGAGATTGCAGTATGTGCGTATGGTTTATGTAAATAAGCCTAACAATTTGTGTGTGTGTGCATAGAGCGAAGTTTATTTCATTAAATTAACAAGAGTGTTATAAATTCTGTACTGTACAATGGATTGATGTAATATCCTTATAAACTATTATATACTGACATACTGAATGAATAGAACAACCGAGGCTCTTGTTATATTAATGCAGGGAAGGTAGCTGTAATGCGAGTCCGCCACTGCGTGAGCGTTCTGCTCTGGCTTGGAATTGAAGTGCCTTGCGGAGCGAGAGCAGTTCTGGCCGACTAAATGGAGCCGCTCTCATGCCCGGCCCTGATGTATACGAAGGATAAAACATTCCATTTTAATGTAACACCTGAATAATACAGAAACCTGTCCACAATGGAAAAAAATATATATATAATCATGTCACTTCCGTCTTGAACAGGTTTCACTATGTATTAAAACTGAAATGTGGTTTCAGGAACCAATGACAAAGCTGGTGGACCACACTACGTCCTACGTTGGACTTCACCACAGGCCATTAAGGAGACATTTGTACCGCTCACCGAATGGAAATACCCTTACATGTCTGATTAATATGGATGCTGGGACAAGTGGTCGACTGATAGGAAGCCAGCCGTCTGTCTGTCGTCCAGTAGCATAATGCTGGCAGTACTGTGATAGCAGCAGCATGTGCGACCAAATCTGTATATTACAGGTATATAATAATAACAAGTAAAAGTTGCTTGAATTTCCTCGTACCTTTGAAAATCGAAATTTATCGAGGGAAGATGTTTATCTCACTGCAGTGTTTTAGATACGAGGGTGAGTTCAAAGGTACATAATTTCAAGTCAATTTCTCTACAGTTTCTGTATTTGAAGATGTGTGTGAGAGTTGAACCAAAGATGAGTTTTGGGTAATTAATTACCTTTCCCCAGCCAGTGTTGGGTAGTCAAACAAGACTGAAAGCAATATTGTGGCTGGTAATAGTATTACAATCGTAACAAGAGCACAGATGTCAGTATTATTGCCACATTTCAGCTTTCGTGTCAAAGTTGTAATGAGCTACTTAAATCATGGAATTGTATATTTGTATGAAGTGTATATGTTTGGGGATTTATTTATTTTTTTTTTTTTGGCATCGAAGTTACATTTTTCAAAGGTCTTCTTTATAAGTAATAATCATACATTGTGTAAAGAAACACATTTACTTATCAATGCATAACTGAATTTAATCATCACTTCTGCATAAGAATTTTGTCAGTATTTTGTATATAATATATTCTGTTATCTCATAAGTTTAGTGTAACATGAATTAAAGATTTGTTAATAAATATCATATGTCTAATGTTAAGCCGAGCAAACTGCTTTCAACACTTGATTAGCCCAACACTGTTTTCTCCTTTCGTCCACAGTTGAGGAAAGATCCTGATCCACGCATTTAATAAAATGAATTATATAATACACACACTTCAAATGAGGAGGTTGTTTATACGGAATACCAGAGATCAATAGGTGTACATATATATTCTCTGTCTGGATATTTGTGTTTGTATCCATTCCCTCATCCTGATTAAGACTCGTATGAAATAATCTGAGTTACTAGTGCTACCAAAATAATAACTTGAAAATATAAACGTAATTACAAACGGCCCACCATGAAATTACACCTTTTCTTATGAAGGTTTTAACATTGATACATATCCACTCGATACACTAATTAGTTCTTATTTCTATTTATTTATTAATATTTATCTAAGTTAAAAACATTACCTAGCAAGTGATTACATCACATTTTATTTTGTAGACTGTTTCTTTTTCATTGCCAATGTATGTCTTGTTTTATGTTTTCATAGGTTGTTTTAAATCGAAAATCACCTTAAGAGGTAAAAGTTTTTATTTCTGTATTTTCAACTAATTTTGTCTTACATTTAGATTATAAACGGAGTATGCACATTAAAAATAACTGAAACATAGGATTATATTTTTTTTAGTGGATACAGATAGATTTTCTTTAATTTGAAAGTGACAATACTGTTTTTCAAGGATGTGGAGGTATGCAGTAACAGAGTATTTACTTGATCACAATAGATTTGTTACTATTTTGTTACTAATAGCTACTAGCTGTCATCTGACACATCAGACTTTCAGAATAATGTGAGATCATTTAGTAGTAAGAAAGTGGATAGCAAATACCTAAACTGAAAGTAGTGTTCAAAGTGGACAAATAATCATGACTATATAACTATTACAAGTGATACTGGAGCAGAAAGAAATAATTGGAGGCATGAGATGAAATTATGTATTTAATCTAATGATAATAATTGTGATTTGCCTCCGAAATAACAGTAGATATTTCTGTTGTAAGAAGTACAGAAATTAATTTACTTTTAAATATGCTATATATATATGGAAAGAATATAAGTTATTAAAACTTTTAATGTAAATAAACGGTTTATTACATAATTATAATCATAGTGGTCACTGTCATGTATTTTATGTAAGAAATGTTAACTTTTTTAATTAAGTTGATTTACATCTTTATTGTGAGCAATAATGAATATGTTGTAGAAAACTTCCTCATAGAAATGTCATCCATGAAACCATAATGAATGTCCAAGAGTGTAAAATATAACTGGATCTATAGAAACCTGTATATGTTACGTTTGTCTAGGCAATCTACAGAGGGCGTCATGCAACTGTCCAGTATTATTTTATGTCCTATGCTGAGAAATGATGGAAACGTATTTTGTGTTGTTATATTATGCAATGTTACGAAGATATTTGGATACATGCGAATAAAATTTACAGCTGGTGATTGAGAATCTCTATCCTGGAACATCCCTTGTCAGTGTAGTAGAAAGTAATTTTTCAGATATCCATTGAAATAGGTTCAGCCAGATGAAAAGTGTAGCAATACAGATGTAATTGAGATGTACAGTAATTTTTTTTATTTTCTACAGTTGAACTTTGTTATAGCATCATTGATGAAACTAAAAGAATGATGTTGCAATAAATGAGTTTCTGTAAAAGAAAAATAAATAAATAAAAGAAATGAATAGATACAATAAATAAGATTCAAAGAAGAAATACATTTGCAGTATTGTGTGTTTTGTAATTTTTCATATGCCTAGAAGTAGGTATAACAAATTTTTAAATACTTTACACCAGTAGTTCCCAAACTTTTTGAAGGCACGACCCACTTTTGGACAAGACATTTGTTTGCTCCCCCCCGCCCACTATAGTACTGGTACTTAACCCTATTCGGAAAATACAAATCCCATAAAATTCAAAACTACGATAATTTTACCCAAAACAAGTAGCTACCACCCAAGTTCTAATGTACCGGTACCTGGAAGAGAAGAAATCGGAATATGCAAACCTATTTTACAATTCTCTTTGGCTTCTTAGACTGCCCTTCCTGATATATTTTTCGAACACTTAAACACTTTGAATAGTAACTTTCAAGGCCAATAGCCAGAGATTAAATCGACGGATTTATAAGGAAACTTGTGTAACATCAATTGCCACTACTTTCAAAAGCATCATGTGGGTTTATATGCTCGATAAATGTTGAAAATATGTGTTATGCTTTTAATGATATCCATATTATGTGATAAATTTCAAATTACATAAGTGTATAATGTTTAGCTCTCCTTTTCATGGCATAAAATGACGTAAAAATGTTACTATTTCTTCCTTTTAAAAATGTTACTATTTCTTCCTTTCGTAGTTAATATGTTTCATTGCCGATTAGCATGAAAATGACAGTCTTAAATAAATCAGTGTTGTTAAATTCACATTCTTCAATAATTTAGCGTTAAAATGATAAACATGTTACCAATGCAGAAAGATAGGGAGAAAAAAAAAATGTAAAATGTCGCAAAATCGTGGAATGACACTATCCCCTTTCTACATCAAATGGGTATTTCTTGTAGCTGTAGGTATCACAACAATTGCAAAAGAAGTAATTCATTCATTCATTCATTTATTTTATTCCATAGATCTTACATGAGCAATGAAGCTTTAAGATGTGGAACAGGTCAACATTTTACAATATTACAATTACAATTTTTACAAATTTTTATAGTTTTACAATTTAGTAATTTTCTACAATTTTTACAATTTTGTACAATTTTTTTACATTTTGGCGAGATGTAGTGAGATGAGATGAGGTCCGAGGATTCGCCAAAATATTACCCGGCATTTGCCTTTTCGGTGGGGGAAACCTCGGAAAAACCCAACCAGGTAATCAAATCAAAGGAGGTAATCAAAGCAAAGGGGGTAATCAAATCAAAGGGGTTGATGCCAAGGACTCGCCATAGACCATCCAGCTTCAGTCCCACGGCTGGGGAAAACCTCCGAAGAAACCAAAGTCCAAAGGGGGATCCAACCCAAGCCCGAACGCAGCTCCGGATCAGCAGCCCAGCGAGTCTGCCGACTGAGCTACATCGATGGCTCTACTAAAAGTATACAATACATAGCCAATCAGATTATTAAATTTACAAACGCAAACGATCATTCATAAGTTGAGCTATATTATAATACAAAACAATTTAATTAAATTTAAGGCATAAACAATTCAACCAGTTGTGATATACAGAAATTGATAATACATATCATGCAAACTACTTCAAATTACAAACACAAACAATTTATCAGTAGAGCTATATAGATTACTATTCAATTTAAAGCATAAAACGATTGCTTTACCCCTGAAGATACCTACTGACTATAAAACTCATTTTCGCAAAAAAGTGGACATGTCACTTTCTGCATTTAGCGATTTATTTGCAAACCGAATGTCTGAAGTTACAGTCTGAACTGAATGTTTTGTTTACAGTACAGCCCACAACCTCTGATTGTTTTTTAAAGGATTGTTGGCATGACAGAAGAAAGAGTTTAGCCTGCCTTACACCCCACCCTCTTTTCTTAAAATTACAATTCTTTGCCCATAAAATGATTTTGTCGCAACAAATGAAAATGGTATTGTTCACTAGTGACATTACTATCCACTTCTTAATGACTGTCACTGTAGTCGAGGTATTGCACTAACCATGGTTCCTATAACTAAGTTCAACTGTAATTCGAAAGGAAACTTACCTTTCATACATTAGATCAATTATTTTAACCATAATGGCCATGGATATAATTTTGTTCCAACCAATTTACACTACTGTACTCTTTTTCACGGTTAATATGCACTGCTTCCAGTATACTTCTTTCCATTCTCCATAGCTATTTTGTTCTATTTTCCTCCTCCCTTTCTTTTTCATATTTTCTGTTCTTGAAACACACTATTATCTTCAATCCTTTTACGTGCAATATATATCTTGCATTCTACTGGCAATCATTGGTCAGTCAAGTAGAATAGCTGTTTGTAATGACCCTACCCTTCTCAATCCTCCCCTCTCCTTTTTTACTTGAAGACGAAGATAGAGGGAATCTTCTAGATGCTGTGAATTTCTTTTTTATTACAGCAATGAGAAAAGTTCAGTCTGTACCTATTCTTAACAACGTATGCTTTGTTTCTCTTTAGATCTCCATAATTTTGTTACTGTAATTTTTGTTTAATTAATGGCGAATACTCGACTGTTTATCATTCTCTCATATGAAGCCAGTTGTGTAGACAAATATACTGACAGAGCCTTACCCAGGGTGCACTGGTCTACACTACACCCACGATGAGATGAGATGATGGAGATTTACTGGGTTGCCATATGAGAACTGGAGCTCCCGGAGAAAATCCCTGTGTCAACTGGATCATGGACTTGTCCAGTACTTGGGTACATCTGGGATTGAACCCGGGTCCACAGGATTATAATCCAGCACATTAAGTCACTAGACCGCCATGCCTGCTACTGTGACTTGTACTGTGATCACCACCTTTTCTTCTCTATTACCATCACCATTATTACTTCGTCGGTTGTTCTGTATGGTTGTGAAACTTGAGATAGGAACAGAGGTTAAGGGTGTTCGAGAATAAGATACTTACTTACTGGCTTTAAGGAACCCGAAGGGTCATTGCCGCCCTCACATAAGCCCACCATAGGTCTCTATCCTGAGCAAGATTAATTCAGTCTCTATCATCATATCCCACCTCCCTCAAATCCATTTTAATATTATCTTCCCATCTACGTCTCGGCCTCCCCAAAGGTCTTTTTCCTTCCGGCCTGCCAACCAACAC
Source organism: Periplaneta americana (assembly GCF_040183065.1). Lineage (NCBI taxonomy): Eukaryota > Metazoa > Arthropoda > Insecta > Blattodea > Blattidae > Periplaneta > Periplaneta americana. The sequence goes on along the minus strand of NC_091131.1, from coordinate 30,488,736 downwards.
TATATGCATTTCTATATATGCCCATACGTGCTACATGCCCTGCTCATCTCAAACGTCTGGATTTAATGTTCCTAATTACGTCATGTGAAGTATACAATGCATGCAGTTCTGTGTTGTGTAACTTTCTCCATTTTCCTGTAACTTCATCCCTCTTAGCCCCAAATATTTTCCTAAGAACCTTATTTTCAAACACCCTTAACCTATGTTCCTCTCTCAAAGTGAGAGTCCAAGTTTCACAACCATAAAGAACAACCGGTAATATAACTGTTTTATAAATTCTAACTTTCAGATTTTTTGACAGCAGACTGGATGATAAAAGCTTCTCAACCGAATAATAACAGGCATTTCCCATATTTATTCTGTGTTTAATTTCCTCCCGAGTATCATTTATATTTGTTACTGTTGCTCCAAGATATTTGAACTTCTCCACCTCTTTAAAAGATAAATTTCCAATTTTTATATTTCCATTTCGTACAATATTCTCGTCACGAAACATAATCATATACTTTGTCTTTTCGGGATTTACTTCCAAACCTGTCTCTACTTGCTTCAAGTAAAATTCCCGTGTTTTCCCTAATCGTTTGTGTATTTTCTCCTAACATATTCACGTCATCCACATAAACAAAAAGCTGATGTAACCCATTCAATTCCAAACCCTCTCTGTTATCCTGGACTTTCCTAATGGCATATTCTAGAGCGAAGTTAAAAAGTAAAGGTGATAGTGCATCTCCTTGCTTTAGCCCACAGTGAATTGGAAACGCATCTGACAGAAACTGACCTATACGGACTCTGCTGTACGTTTCACTGAGACACATTTTAATTAATCGAACTAGTTTCTTGGGAATACCAAATTCAATAAGAATATCATATAAAACTTCGAGAATAAGATGCTTAGGAAAATATTTGGGGCTAAGAAGGATGAAGTTACTGGAGAATGGAGAAACATACACAACACAGAACTGCACGCATTGTATTCTTCACCTACATATTAGACGCTTGAGATGGACAGGGCATGTAACACATATGGGTGAATCCAGAAATGCATGTAGAGTGTTAGTTGAAAGATGGGCGAAAACGTAATACGGCGAACTCCAGTAGGGGAAGTTATCCCCACCCATATGAAATGGGCATTGGACACAACACTAGCCTATCACATAGAGTGTGTGGTGAGCTTGTAGGGGAAAAGTGGAAAGGGGTCGTGGGCAGAGCTTAGCGTTCGCCGTATTACGTTTTTCCCGAAAGACGTTTGGGGAGGCCTCGATGTAGATGGGAGGATAATATTAAAATGGATTTGAGGTAGGTGGGTGATGATAGGGGCTGGGTTAATCTTGCTCAGGGTAGGAACCAATGGCAGGCTTATGTGAGGGCTGCAGTGAACCTCTGGGTTTCCTAAAAGCCATTTGAAGTAAATCATAATAGCAAATAACTGCTACCAAAAGCTGTAATGAAATAACGTACTGCCATGTTTACTTATATGGGATTATGTGCTAGCATTGAATATTCACTACCAAAGAAATACTCTGGTGATGAGAAGGAGCAAGGTTATTGAAATAATAAAGAAGCTCTTAATAGAATGCATCCTGCACCTGTTAACCTAGTGGAAGGAGATAAATCGCTACTTCTCTTAACAGAACTATAGCCAGAATCCAGTGTAAAACTTATTGTAAAGTAAGTCTGGTAAGTTTCTGTTTTTTTCTTTCTATTTATATGTTGAGACATATGATTCATACCAAACCTCTTTAAAGACTATGCATTCTGACTGGATTCTTTTCTGTTTATAAAATCTGACATTTGTATCTACTTCCATGCAAGTTTTTTTCATTTGAGCTTGATTCACTTTCAGTTAAATGACTGCTAATTTGTTATAGATTTATAGAAAGAAATAGAGAAGTACTGGCTCTATACGGCATGTATTTCCAATATTACATGCAATATTGATCATATTTTGGCTGAAGATCTACCTATAAATAATTTATTTCGACTCCTAAGTCACAATACACATACTAGGGGGAATATACCAAAATGTCAATTTCAATTCAGGCTTTGAGAAGAAAATCTTTTCTATACATTGCTATTGAATATATTATACCATCATAGCAATTGCTAGCAGTATAAGACAATGTACGAATGCTGGTATTGCGTTCCTCTCTGGATGACCATGAACACCAAATTCCCTCTAGCATGCCCTTTGTGTTGCTATGACCGAGTTTATTATTCAGTAGTTTTTCCACAAGGAACTGTCACTCCTGTCATCTTAAATGATAATGATTACTTGAGATTGCTATGGCATGTGAGACAATGAAAAGACAGTTGCAAATTGCAGAAAAGCTGGGCCATCTGGTGATACTCGTAAAGGCTCGCATGTGACACAGGAATGAAACTCTGTGTAATTTGAAAGGAAAATTAAACATTGCGATATATTCCAGTTAAAATGAATAAAGAAAAGCATTAGTTCCTCTATGTTAGGCACGATGGCATGTATCATAATGCAGTTCCTCTGTGTTAGGCACGATGATATGTACAGTAGCGTGCAAATTAATCCGAACAACATAATTACTTATGCAAAAACACTCAATTGGGATAAAAAAGGATCTAAGACATACCTCAGTAATCTATGTGGCCTCCCTTGTTCCTAATAACAGCTCTGAGACGATTTGGCATGGATTCCACTAATTTCCCACAAATATTCTTCATTTCTTCATCACGAAACCATATGCCAATGAGGGCAAAAATCATCTTCTCCTTTGTAGAACAATCCATTTTTTGCATTCTTCTTTTGCAAATTGACCACAAGTTCTCAATGGGGTTGATGTCGGGTGAGTTGCCTGGCCAGGGGAGTACCTGAATATTCTTCTTGTTGAAGAATTCTGTAGTTTTTCGAGACTTATGGCATGGTGCCAGGTCTTGTTGGAACACACCTCTGCCATCCGGAAATGATTTTTTCAGCTGGGGTACGATTCTGGTTTCCAATAAGTGAATATATTTGTCAGAATTCATCATTCCCTTGATAGGTATTAATGCTCCAGGCCCTTCATGTGTAAAACAACCCCAAAACATTACTTTAGGGGGGTATTTGGGTGCTTGTTGGAGATGAGCTGCTGTTACTTTTTCGGATCCTTTCCGTACGTAAGAAACACGGTGGCCGTGGACTTCGAAATGAGACTCATCGGAAAAAAGTACATTCTTCCAGTCATTCACTGTCCAGTGTTGATGTAATTTTGCCCACATTAAGCGTTTTTTGCACATAACAGGGTTAGCAGTTGCTTCTTAATAGGCTTACGAGTCCTTCGTCCAGCTTCCAAAAGCCTACGCCGCACTGTTGTGACGTGAATATTCGCCCCAGTGGTAGCCATTAACTCGCTGGTTAAGCCGACAGCAGTTAGTCTAAGATTTACAGTAATTTACTTTTCCTGACAATTAAACGATCATCTGCAGGTGAAGTCTTCCTTTTCCGGCCACAGTTTCCTTTTTTCTGGATCCAGTCTCCCTGTATCGTTTTATGATCGAATTAACAGTAGCCAAACTGATGTGACATTCTGCAGCAATTTGCCTCTGTGTCATTGAAGAATGCTCTGCTAATGTTATAATTTTAGACCGTTTTCGTGGAGTTGTATCCATTTGTGAAGACGACAGAATGTACACAGGATTGCAGTATTAAGTCTTCAACACAACTGAAATGCTTATAAGTACAAAACGACAGGCAAAATGTCACATATTATAAAAAAATAATGACATACCTTCAACAATGGAATTACACGTACTACAGATGTCAATTAAAGCGGTATGAGCAGCTGTGAGGCCAACAATGACAGAAAATGTAAAAATATGTCGTGTTCAGATTAATTTGCACGCTACTGTATCATAATGCCATTTTGAGATAGTTACTTTGATACATCAATTTTTTTTCTGAGAGCTTTTATTGAAAGTTCTTATCATACAAGTGCAATGTGTAGGATATAATTGGCGTATTTTGGCTTGTAATTAGTTTCCGAGAACAGTCTGCTAAGACACGAGTTACCATTTATTATTATTGTTATCCAAATATTGAAACCCTATTTTACCTTTGGTATATTAGGGTTGTAGTTTGTTACATGTGAAATACATTATGTAGTGATAATACACAATTTTAAAGAATTAATAGTAGGTGTGAATCATAGTTACAATATAAATACACTAATTAAGAGACAGTAAACAATACTAAATACGTTATGCAATAATTACTTTCAGTTAAAACAAAATGAAATAAAATTAGAAATTATAATCGAAGGTGTAGAGAAATTGCAAGATTATTACATTAATTTGTGATCTTATACATAATTTTAAGCAATATTAATGAGATAATGCACATAATTGGCGTAGTTACAAATAAAATACCTATTATATAGTTGGTTTGCGATAGTAAAGAAAAAATAAAAACAAAATTACTTATGGTTACAAACTATATACCTGTCATCAAATACTCAACAATAGTAAAATCTATAATACAAACATAGTTATTGTTGTCATTACTATTATTATGTCCCAAAGATAGACACCTTGTTTTACATAGTGCATTAGGATTTTATAACATCATTAATTTATATACAATTAACAGCTACAGTCTTGCGTGGATGTGGTGTATAAACTCTGTGAATTGTTTGTAACAACATTTTTTTCTAAGAAAATGGTAAAGGGGTGTGGAGTAATTTAAATTGCAATCCGAGATATGATATCGAGTTACCATTTAAATACCATTCAATGGCATTCTTGTCATTGTGTCACATGTGCTATGCTGGAATGTGGTTCCAGTTGTATTGGTTTGAAGAGTCGTCATAAGTGCCGATACTTGGACTTGTTTAATGTTGGAAGTTCCTTATTATATGCAGTAAGATAATTATCTTTTGCAACCCCATTTTCTGATTTACAAATGTTAATCTATGCGGATGATATAGCATTAATAGCAGAAACACCTGAAAGGCTACAACACATGCTGATGGAATGGAATGAAGAGTTAATGAGAAAGGGGATGTGGATTAATGTCAACAAGAGTAAAGTAATGTGGATCTCTAAGGAAGATAGACAGGAAACAGAATTTAACATTAAATGTGAAGGACAAAACCTTGAGAGAGTGGAAAGTTTTAAATATTTAGAAACAATAATAACTAGTGATGGATGTTAATGTTAATGTTATATTTAACGACGCTCGCAACTGCAGAGGTTATATCAGCGTCGCCGGCTGTGCCGGAATTTTGTCCCGCAGGAGTTCTTTTACATGCCAGTAAATCTATTGACATGAGCCTGTCACATTTAAGCACACTTAAATGCCATCGACTTGGCCTGGGATCGAACCCACAACCTTGGGCATAGAAGGCCAGCGCTATACCAACTCGCCAACCAGGTCGACAACTAGTGATGGAAGAGTAGATCAAGAAGTACTGAACAGGGTAAAGAAAGCAACATCAGCATACTATCAAATAAATAATACAATAGTTGGGAAAAAAGAAATAACCACTAAGACAAAAATACAGATATATAATTCAATAATTAAACCTATAATACAATATAGTACCGAAAGCTTACCACTCTTAGATAAACATCGAAGTAAATTAACAGCAGTGGAAATGAAATATCTTAGAAGAACTGTAGGAAAGACCAGAAGAGATAGGATAAGGAATGACAGGATAAGAGAAGTTAAATTGAGAAAAGCATTAACAGAGGTGATTAATGAAAGGCAATTGAAATGGTTTGGGCATGTATATCGTATGGGAGAAGAAAGGAAGGTTAAACAGGTGATGGAAATGAGGGTGGAAGGAAGAAAGAGAAGAGGAAGACCAAGGATTAAATGGGAGGATACAATAGAAAGAATAGGCCAACAGAAAGGAAAAACAATGGTAGAGATGAAGAGAATGTGTAGAGACCGGGAAAAATGGATGAAATGGACGGAGAGAGGCGAACCCGACGCTTAGCAGCAGAAGGGACTGAAGAAGAAGAAGAACCCCATTTTCTAAATGTAATGCCACTGTTTTATTCCTGTTCAATTGGAATTCATTTCAATGGGTCCATTCTACCAAACTATTAAAAGTATTTGCATCTAGAAATTTATGTATTTATAAACGTCTGATTGCAGAACTAGTGGGCCCAGGATCTAATCCTGGTTGGGACAAGTTACCTGGTCGTGATTTTTTCCAGGGTTTTCCCTCAAGCCATCAAGAACAAATGCTGGGTAACACTGGCCCAGACCCTGGGCTCATTTCACTATCTATTATCATCTTCATCCATCCTTCCATTCTCAAATGTCATTCTATCATACCAGGTTAACAATGGATGCCCCAACTTCAGAACAGGATTCTTAATCATAAGTGCCAAAAAGTAGGCAGAGGCGCAAATGGCATGTTAATATGCGCAGCATTGGATAAGAGGCATGCAACCCACACCTTACCACTTATTCACATAAGTGGTTGTGTAGCCTCTAGAAAACCTTTCAACAAAGAAAATGCATCAGTCCCCTAACTGCCCATTGTGCAACTCAAACCAAGAAATGGATTCGGAACACCTCAAAATCTGTGCTTCAGTGGCTGGCCATGATAATATCTTTGAAAAATATTGGAGTGCAAGAGGTCAAATAACTTTATTGTCAAAGGCCTGGCATTAGAAAACAACAACAAAGAAAATGCATTGCTGTATTGTATTATCTAACCATTGTTAAAAATATTTATTTATCAACACATTCAAACAATTTATTGAGAGTGACACTAAAGTATCAGCAGAATTGTGTCTGATTTAGCACAACAACTGGTTAGGGAAACCACACATTGTGTCCTTTGCTGGGCTTAAAGCAAACAAGAACCAGGGAAAACTCAACATGATATCCTCCAGAAAAGTTTTTTAAGTTGGTTATTTAACGACGCTGTATCAACTATTAGGTCAGTAAGATTGGTGATAGCGAGATGAGGCCGAGGATTCGCCTTACGGTTGGGGAAAACCTCGGGAAAAACCAAACCAGGTAATCAGCCCAAGCAGGGATCGAACCTGCGCCCGAACGCAACTTCAGACTGGCAGGCAGGTGCTGGTGGCCTCCACCAGAAAACAATTCATTTCTTTATATTCCATAACTTTTTCACTTCTGCCATCATATTCATACGGTAGTCGTAACATCATTGAGTCTACTGCTATACTTCAGAATACCCGTAAGTATTTGCATACAAAGACTGTGCCACTTAAAAACAATTTAGTTAATTATCTTTTTATTGATAGTACGTTAAAAATACATAAAAAATGTTTCTTGCACCAAAAATTAATAATTCAATAATGTTATAACGACATAAGTATTTACGCGGTATTATGAAGGCGTCCCGAATCTACTTACGCAAAGCCAGGAATTCTTTTCTAAAAACGATGCAGATCAGCCCTAAGTTAACAGATTTTAACTATAGGCCTACTAGCCAAATCTTGCACCCCTGACTACATGATTATGTGATCAGGACTTGCACGCAACCTTCTCCACTGGTGTCGACATAGTTACCGATTTCGCTGGGGTCACCAGCTGGCGCATGCGCATGAGCGGCGTTTCGACGAAACTTTGAAAGATTTCCTTTGTGATGGAAAACGGAAGCGTGTATAGTAAATATTTTCCGTGATTGTATTCTTTTTTTTTACTTTTGATACCGGTATTTATCATTCGGATACAATATTATTTATTCTGAGTCTACGTTTATGTTCGTCACCCGGCCGCCATCATTTTGGTAGTACCGGTACAACTGATTGTAGGGTATCCGATGTTGGGGTCCATCTGGAGCATATAAAAGAGAAAAGGTATATATGAAGCCTCTTTGTACAGTGTTAATGTGAACTGGGCTATGAAACTGCACATATAAACCTAATTATACAGTTCGTGTGTGTTATTCATTACTGATAACAAATGTTAACATTACAGCCACTTAATTAATAAATTCTAATAGTCGCCGAACTGTCAATCCTTGACATTGTTGTAATTGATGCAGTTGATAGGTACCATAGCTAAAGAACATGAATAAACACGGTCATTAGCTTTACCGGGCTAAATTTTGTAACACTTGAGATTCTTTCATCATTATTACGGACTTATTGTTCACATTGTTGAATTAATTGTAATTTTGCTGACAGGTTATTAAAAAATATAACTTTTAGAAATATAGAGCTAAGGACCATGCGCCCTATTTACTTGTCTACGCTGTATCCATAATCTCATAGCAAATACACTTTTTAGCTCTATTTATTTGTCTATTCTTTATACTCTCATAGTAGGCCTAATAGAAATAATAAAATTCACATGATAACTTCCTACGTTGATAACACATTTTCTTCTCGGAAATTCTGATAACGGACTCAATAGGGCCGTGGTTCGTGGTAAGATGGCGTTTTTGTAGCTTCAGTGTAGTGATAATCGTAGAATGTATGTTTCTCTGGTTGTGTGTTTAGTTATCTGCGTATAAAATACTTCGTTGGTTATGGTGGAATGTTTATGTGTATGATAAAAAGTAATTTAGAAAAATGGCCGTGTACATGAACAACATATGTCGATTATGTATGGCACGGAAAGAAGTATTAGTCCCTCTTTTTAATAATGACAACCGAGGCCAAACTTTGTCACTGCCAGATAAAATAATGAATTTTGTACCAATTATAAAGGTACAGTGTTATGTGTTTAACCGTGGCATTCGTAATATTTGATGGCCACTGTTCAACTGAATAGTGACAGCACAGTATTCAGAATTTGGTGATTCCTTATTTCAGGTTATGTTTATTTTCAGCTTTATGTTGGTGATGGGTTGCCAGCCCAAATCTGTGAACCATGTGTACGACTGGTAAACACATCATACAAATTCAAAGTGCAATGTGAAACAACCGATTCTGCATTGCGACAGTATTTGAGCACACACAGTCTTCAGGTAGCAGCAAGGAATTTGGTAATGTTGATTTTCACTAGGTCTAATTTGCTTCAAGAAGGGTTCATTTTCAATTAGATGAAATTAGATGCCCATTTCTCACGATTATGGATATATAGAGATTCATGTGTTATAAAGCCTGCTTGTGGTTATTTAAAACAGTTCATTAAATGTAATGTGGTTTGAAGTTGCTGTAGGCCTATAACCTTGGTTGGGAAGTGCTTCTTACAAAATCGAGCAAAAGTTTGAAAAACGAGCAAAGCGAGATTTTTTAATGCACTTCACAAACGTGTTTGTACAACATTTTTTGCATCATCATATTTCTAAAATTGCAAATATAGCCTACCTACAATATTTTTTGCATTGAAAATTTAAATCAATATTATTCCAAAGCCTTCGCAATACATTCTACTGTAATGGTAACTAAATAGCAGGAAGTGCACTGTAATGAGTCTCTTTCAGTACAGTTTTATGTTTTGAAGAATGGTTTCCCTAGCCACAAATTACTGTGTGGGAATTCTAACTTTCAAGACTAACAACAATAGCTATAAATACACAACAAAAACACGATCGCGGAAAGATTAAAATTTTTTTTTTTTCAGTTTGTATAGTAACAAAAAAATAAATGTTCTGCAGAATCTTGTTGACAAATACAAATAAGTTAAAACTAAGAAACATGTATATTTTTAAATATTATTGTAGACTACTCTATATTGTAACCTAAATCATATTAATGTTATAATTAAATTGACAGTTTTATATTGTAAACATAAACCGTTCCCTCATTGAATCCTGACTTCATAGACCTACTCCAAAAAATTGCTCCAAAATTTGTTATTGCCGAAGTCTCCTGTTTTTTGTGACCAAGAGTTGGTCACCCTACCAAAAAGTGTTTTCTCGTCTTGTAAAATTACTTTCATTACAGAGCCTAAATTGGACTACAATTTGATTAATGTTGACATCAAATAATTATGTATAGATTGTGAATGATTGTATGCTACCATTATAGTATTGTATAATATTATTAATTCAATGGGCGAGTTATATTGAGACTTGCATGAAGTGCAAAACAGAATAATGGTAATTGAACATGGGCATAAATTTAATTAACTTGTCGCCTAAAAGCTTGTCTTCTTGAACGTATATAAGCCTATTGAATAGAGCATTATGAATATCAAATTGCTGATCAGTAAGTATAAATATTTCTTATTCTGATTAGGAAAATACAGATGAGATCCTCCATTCTGTCTTCCGAACTGATACCACAGAAGACTGCTGGAAGCTTGCAACTGTGAAAGATGAAGTAGTAGAAGTCTCAATCGAAGAGCCTGACACAGATATAGAAGACAGTCAAGATGATAGGTATTTTTAGTAGTGCTTTTAATCTTCAGAATCTCATGTGACAAAGTGCTCTTTATAGACTTTGTCATTACATCATACTTGTATTGACAAGTGTAAGAACTTTACACTGTTGAACACCTTTCATATGATCCATTAAGTACTAGTATCTACCTGATTTAGGAGAAGGGGGAATTAGCAAGATTTTTACAGCTTCTTTGACTGTCAAAACATAAATCTCTTTTATTTTGACATTCAATTTTTTCTTTTCCTTTTTGGGTTATGTTTTTTTAGCTCATCTCTCTGTTGTGCTGTTTCATACAGTCATGAATGAATGATGCATATAAAATGGAACAGTGCAAGATTCTTTGTGGTTTCATACTGAAACTACATTAATATGTAAGCAATGATATCCTTGTTTCGTCTTGTTGGTTTCTCAATTCAAAATTAATTTTCTTTTTACTTAACATACTCTTTCTTCTCCACTTGATATTTTTTTACCATAATTGTTACCTTATTTACTATTCATTATTTTATATCTGTTATATGTTCAATGTTTTTGATCTTATATTTACGCCATTGTGTTGCATTTTTTTTATCACGTGCTTAACAGAAATATTTATAATTTTGTACTTAATAATGTTATTGAATAATTGTAACTCTTATTATCTGTAAAGAGTTCTTTTTTTTTTTTTTTTTGGTTATACTGATTTATTAGTTGTAGGTTAGGCCATTATTATTAAATTATTATTTAAAGATGGCAGCAATTTGTCATTTACAAGCTGTACAGCCACCTCTTTGTGCCACCTGGAGTTTTATACCCTTTTTGTTTCAAAATACTATATTTCATTTTATGATGAAAGAGTGATGGAACGGAGAAAAATTCTCTCCGGCGCCGGGATTTGAACCCGGGTTTTCAGCTCTACGTGCTGATGCTTTATCTACTAAGCCACGCCGGATACAACCCCGACGCCGGTTAGAATCGTCTCAGATTAAGCTCCATCTCTTGGGTTCCCTCTAGTGGCCGCCCTCTCCACTACGTCATAGATGTCTATGAACGCAGGACCGAAGTCCATACATGTGTTGAGGTGCACTCGGATGAGTGACTGGTTGGCCGGGATCCGACGGCATGGGCGCCGTCTTAAATCACAAAGTGATTTATTACGCATATCATATATATTTTTGATGTACCGAAGTACGTATGATATTTCCATGCAGATATTCTGCGTCATCATATGATGAAAGAGTGATGGAATGGAGAAAAATTCTCTCCGGCGCCGGGATTTGAACCCAGGTTTTCAGCTCTACGTGCTGATGCTTTATCCACTAAGCCACGCCGGATACAACCCCGACGCCGGTTAGAATCGTCTCAGATTAACATACTCTTTCTTCTCCACTTGATATTTTTTTGCCATAATTGTTACCTTATTTACTATTCATTATTTTATATCTGTTATATGTTCAATGTTTTTTGATCTTATATTTACGCCATTGTGTTCCCAAGGGAACCCAAGAGATGGAGCTTAATCTGAGACGATTGTATCCGGCGTGTTTTAGTGGATAAAGCATCAGCACGTAGAGCTGAAAACCCGGGTTCAAATCCCGATGCCGGAGAGAATTTTTCTCTTCCATCACTCTTTCATCATATGATGACGCAGAATATCTGCATGGAAATATCATATGTACTTCGGTACATCAAAAAAAAAAAAATATATATATATATATATTTCATTTATTATTCTTGGTTACAAGAAATGAGGCATAACATTCCTATCCCAAGATCCTTCAATTAGTAATTTTACTGTTTTACGAATGGCCTAGTTGAATGACGCTACAAATGGAAAATTAGCTCCTTTGGTGATTTGAAAGCTTTTTTTTTTCTTTTATTTTAAAATCCTAAATTATTGCTTTTGTTACTAGATTAGAGCTTTCAGAACATTACTGGTGCCAAAATTTTGGTTTTAGAGTCTAGTGGAAAGTCTAGCACTTTTGGAGGAACAATATTAGTTTTTGCAGTTTTTGTTTTGATTGAAACATTGCTAATAATGTAATCCTAAGCCATAAGGAGAAAATTATTTTCACAGAAAAGCATATTAAATGTTTAGAGCCCAGTATGATAATTTCATTCATTCATTCATTTATTTTATTCCATAGATCTTACATGAGCAATGAAGCTTTAAGATGTGGAACATGTCAACATTTTACAATATTACAATTACAATTTTTACAAATTTTTATAGTTTTACAATTTAGTAATTTTCTACAATTTGTACAATGTTGTACAATTTTTTTTTACATTTTGGCGAGATGTAGTGAGATGAAATGAGGTCCGAGGATTCGCCAAAATATTACCCGGCATTTGCCTTTTCTTCAGTGTAGGTCTATACTTATGTTATTTGTAGAGTAAATTTTGTAATATTTTACTAGTAGCTTCTCCATATGTATAAGAAATGAACTCTCACAAAATATTTTTGCTAAAAGTGTCGCTTAGGACTATCTCATTCTCAGTGCTTCAATTTAAAGATAATTTTCTGCAAGTGTAATATTTCAGAACTCATGCTATAATTTTTATGTCTGTTTTAGAATATGATGAACTACAATTTTATTTAAAAACTTAACGTTTAGACTATATTTTCTGATTAGCACTATCTGAAACTTTTTCATTCATCCATTTAACACCTTTTCGGTAATGTTGGTAACATTACTCCACACAACATACTTTTCACAAAAATTATATAGCCTGCTTAAACCAGCTTGATTTTAATTTGATCTTTTGGTGATGTAATGACAGAGAAATAAGACAATTTTCATTCAGTCTTTATATGTGAGTGATTGAAAAAGTAAGGTAACGTGAGCTCTCATGGACAAACTTTATTTCATAGGCAGATATACTTATATACAGTAGTAGGGCACTGGTTCTCATTACTTTTCAACATAGTCACCATGCTTGTCCAAACACTAGTTCCAACGGTAGACCAAGCCATCGATGCCAGCATAGAAGAAAACTATATCAAGTCCCTGATGCTATGTCATGACTGCTTGCAGAATGGCAATATTGGTGTTGAATCACTTACCACCCACGTGCTTTTTCAACAGTTCGAAGAGATGGAAATCATTGGGTGCAAGCGTTCATGTCTTTGAAATACACATCATCACCACCTTGCAAGAAATTCTGAGCAATCCACTTGCGAAAAAAGTTATAGCGACAGTCTTTCGGGACCACAATAGCGTGCTTATGATTGAGCGACAGTGAATGTTGCCAGTTATTGTCACACACTGAGTCGTTTGTGGGAGACAATTCGCAGACAACAACCTGGATTTATCTCTCAACAGGTGTCATGTTGTTGCACGACAACACCATACCACACGCAGCCAACAACAGGTGTGATTTTTTTTTTTCTTGTTGTTGTTATTTATACTTGCTTTTACATCTTTGGTCATGTCGTGAGTTAATCTTTGGTTGAAATCCGAAGGCCTGTGTACTATTGTTGAGACTGGTTCTATCGTTGTGAACTAGATGGCGACTGTATATTGTGACAGCCACGTCGAGGCTCGATCACGCGTTCCGCAGAGGGCGGGGCGACGAGAAAACGCGACGAAGAAGGCTGCAGCCGCTCGGGTCTGGAGGGGACAGACGTAAGAGGGGGGCGCGAGGTGGAGGCGCGGACGTGACGAAGGGTGAGGAGGAAGTAAAGCAGCTGGTGACTGAGGGGAGAAATCCAGAGAACTCTGGATAGGCATCATGGAAATTTCTAGCATCATACTCTCCAGAAACTATGGTTTGTTATAAAATACGACACGCGAGTGAACTTGAGCAGTTAGTTGTTGTTGTAATCATTGGACAGCAAGCCAGCCTTGTATAGCAGTGAAGCCAGCTTCGAGACCGGAGTTCGACTTGAGTGTGTCCGCAGCTGTGTGAGCCGGAATTCCTGAGTTTGAGTGCAGTGGACTGCAGTTGGGGGACCTGAGTTCGAAGTTCAATGGACTGTCTCTGAAGGTCTGGGGTTCGAGATACTGTGAACTCGAGTGACTGAGCTAGGCAAGCAAACTGTGAACTGAGAACTGACAGTTCTGTGTTGTAAATAGTGTTAACATTAGTTAAAATTAACAGTTCATTGTTGTTCTCAATAATCCAAGTATATTGTCATTGTCGTCTGTGGAGTGCAATAACGAGTACTGTGTTGAGTGCAGATCCCATTGTTGACGGGAGCAGAATTAAATTGTAGAAAGTGTGAGAATAAAATTACATTCTTGTTTTGTAATAAAGTTACAATATGTATTACTGATTTGTTATGAATATGATTTCGGTGATGAACGAGGCCGGTGATATTCAGGGATGTTGTGGCCCGAACTTCCCTGCATTTGCCTTAGGGTTGAGGAAAAAACCCTGAAAAACCTCAACCAGGAAATTCAACCTGACCGGGAATCGAACCTGGGCTCTCTGCGTAAGAGACCAGCATGCTGACCCCTAAACCACAGAGGTGGTCGTGTGAATTATGGCACTTTTGGTGAGAGGTACTGGACCGTTCTCCCTACAGCTCCGACCTGGCACCCAATGATTTCGATCTCTTCGGACTGTTGAAGAAGTACCTAAGTGGTAAGAGATTCAACACCAATATGGCCATTCAGTAAGCTGTCGTGATGTGGCTTCAGGGACTTGGCGCAGATTTCTTTTATGCTGACATCGATGCTTTGGTCTATTGTTGGAACAAGTGTTTGGACAAGCATGGTGACTATGTTGAAAAGTAATGCGTACAAATGCCCTATTACTGTGTATCAGTATATCTGCCTGTGAAATAAAATTTATCCATGAGAGCTCTTGTTACCTTACTTTTTGAAGTTCCCTCTTAAGTTCTATATGAACAAAAATATTTTCTTTCTACAATGGTTGTTTTCAAGGAAGTCGCAAGACCTGTTGATGTAAAGGAATTTGTGACCCCATATCTTTTATTTAACAAAAAGGAATATTTATTAATTAGTACATTTAATTAGTATAATCGACTTATACTGAATTCCTGTGTATGACCTGTGATTCTTGCATCTCAAATCTGACAGCTGATAAAAGATACACTGCCAAGTAAATATTACTTTAGTGCAGTAAAACCTCTCCAGATGACCACACCTTTAAGCCAATCACTCCTCATAAAGACCATTTTTTTTTTTTTCAGGAACGAATATTTATATCCCCTTAAGACCAATGCATTTTTACCCTCTTTCAGACGACCACCCCCTTTCCCTGATCGACGACCACGATTTTGGTTAGTAAAATAACAATTCGAGGCTGGTACAGAAGAAACAATTAGGCCTACATAACTGCAAGGCAGCACACCACTTCAGTTGTGATTTTTCCCGAGGAGTAACTCATGGCTATTCGAGTCATTATGGCGAATTCACATGAAAGAAAACTATGTTCATTCATTATAAGACGTATTTCTGTTATAACGGAAAGTGATAAAGAAAAATCCCAGCAGCAATTAGCGAGTCTATTTAATTGTGGCAAAAGCCCAATTCAGACCGTTCTTGCTAATCGCGATCGATACACAAAGGAATGGGAAGAAAATGCGAATAAAGACATCAAGAAAAGACAGTGGCAGCCATTCCAAAATGTTTATAACGTAGTTTTTTAATGGTTCAATCGAGCACGTGCTGAAGGGCTACCAATAAGCTGACTAGTTCTCCAAGAAAGAGCGTGGAAATTTGTTCTTTTCTCGGCATCGATAATTTCAATGACAGTAACCAATGGCTGGACAGATTTTGTGTGCATTACATTGTTTTTCGGGTGGTTTGCAGATAAAGTGCTGAAGTGAACAAAGATTCTGTTGCCAAGAGAAATTAAGAGCTCCGCAGATTACTAGTGGCCATTGTGATCTTGACATTTTCAATATAGACGACACAGGACTCTTTTTCAAAGCTATTCCCAATAAAACATTCAGAGTAAATGGCTAAACAAAGATTGACAATCGGTCTTTGTGCAAATCTATGTGCTGAAAAAGAAGAACCGATAGTTATTCACTATTCACACAGCAAATCGCCCAAGGTGCTTTAAAAACACTAACTACAGTATTTTAATAGGATTTAATGAAACACAATATATTATTGTTCATTTTTATATAGGGTACAGTATAATGTTTTTTATGCTCGACCATGCCGAAATGTAGTAATTAAACACCTGGTAGTAGCCCTTTAATGCACCTCATTAAATTACACCTATTCATTATAGTTCAGTTGTTCAGCCAATGAGAAATCACCATTGTACCATTATAAAAGCACAAGTATCGATTATTCTCGGATATGCACTCTAAAGACAATTAGCGAAACGTCATGGAGGCTGGAAATCCAATACTGTCGCAGAAAGTTATGTTCTGTTACTATAATAATTAGCGTTAATTGTAAATAATATTCAAATAAATTCAATTTGTTATCTCGTTTTTCAATTCTAAATCAGTTTCCAGGTTATATCAAGACTAATGTTCATGTTATTCTCTAGATTATATCAAGGTCAATGACATTCGTTCCTCGGAAAAAATCAATACTTTCGCGTCTGTGCACATCTCACAATTTAGGTCAGTTCCGCTCCTCACTACATAACCATAACATTAATACTTATGAATAATTTCAAGTTAGAAATATGGTCGAGCATAAAAAGTCGTATGAAACTTGCCTATAATGATAATTAAGATGCTCGTATGAAAATTATGAAACTTGCTTGCGCTCGTTTCATAAACAAACATACTCGCATCTTAATTACTACCATTATAGGCTCGTTGCATAATGTACTATTATTGAATTGATGTGGCCCACAGCCCACATATTTGAGACCGTCATATTTATTTAATTGTACAGCATTTTATTTTTAACCCTTCCAGATGACCATTTTTATGAAAAAAATTTCAGTAGTCGGCTTAAAGGGGTTTTACTGTATGTCTATAATTAGTAATATGCTTAAGTATGAAAATAAGTTGCATGTATGGTTTGTAGTTTCGTGTTAATCTCAATGAAGTTTTCTGTGCAAATGTATCAGATTCGAATATTAATAGTTGTCCTTTGTCTTTCAACAGGTTACATGGAGAAGCTGATGATGTTTCAGAACAAGAAGATTGGCCACCAGTGCAACAAAACAGTGATAAAGTTAAAGTAGAAACATCAACTGAGCAACCCGGGCCTTCTGTAACGAAGATGAGTCCTAAATCCAAGAACTTTCTAAACCCTGTAACCAAAACAAATGACAAGAAGACGGACATAGTCGTTAAGAGTGAGCTAAGCCAAGAATGTTCTTCAGCAGTGCAGTCCAAGAACAGCAACCCCAACTTCTGTGCCAGTGTGCCGTCAGCTGTTAATGCTGTTAAGATAGAAAAAACCACGAATGCAGTGAAGGTTGCAACAAGTGCGAAAACTAAAGTGTACAAGAAAAACATCGTGTGTCCTGAATGTGGGAAATTATTTTCACAGAAGCACCAACTTGTATTGCATATGACAACCCATTCCGGTGAAAAACCATACGATTGCACCGAATGTGGTAAGAAATTCGCAAGAAGAAGGCAACTTACAGTACATATGTTTACTCATACGGGTGAAAAACCATTTCTCTGTCCTATATGTGGTGAGAGTTTTGGTAGGAGTGATACGTTAACTAAACACATGAGGTCGCACACAGGTGAAAAACCGTTTCATTGTGCTGTGTGTGGTAATAATTTTGGACGTCGTAGTACGCTGACGAATCACATGAGGGCGCATATGGGTGAAAAACCGTATCTTTGTACCGAATGTGGTTGGAGGTTTGTCCAGAGTTACGACCTCACGAAACACATGCGCTCACACACGGGGGAGAAGCCTTTTCATTGTACGGTCTGCAGAATGAGTTTTGGACAGAGGAATAGCCTCACCAAACACATGAGGAGTCATACAGGAGAAGCCTCGTTTCCAATGGAGCTTGCAAAGGGTATACAGTACACTAACTATACATCCCCTACATTGAACTAGGTTTGTTAGTGCTTGTGTTCTCCTCCTTTGTGCCATGATTTTCTTCTCATCTCATTGTGTCTGTTTGAGGCCCTTGTATAGAGTATGTGGTATACAAATCGGCATAAAATTCTGAGTTTTAAATTACAATGAAATGGTATTTTGATATCAAACCTACCTTGATACTCATATGTTCATAGAAAAATTGCATATTTTATACTTAATATTCGATAATCAATAGTGTCTGCTCTCCTCCTCAAAGTAATAAGTAAGGTAAGCCACCTGCGTAGCTCAGTTGGTTAAGGCACTTGCCTACCGAACCAGAGTTGTGCTCGATTCCTGCTTGGGATGACTACCTGGGTTTTTTCCGAGGTTTTCCCCAACCTGTAAGATGATATCAGGTAATCTATGGTGAATCGTCGGCAAAATACTATTTTTCTGTCTCCAATCCCACTGACTAAATAATCGAATAGTTGATACAGCGTCATTAAATAACCAGCGAAAAAAATACTGCATACTGAATGATCCCCGCCTTCCAATAATCCTCATCCTAATTTTATGGAAAGAAATCTTGAAAAAAATATTTTTGTGCTCCCCGCCCTCCCCCCTACTTTTATTACAAAGAAATATTGTTACTTGCTGTATTTATTATATTGGTCATGTTGCAACACAATCCAGCACCTGCAATAAAAGAAAAAGAATTTTAATTTTGCGTCTTGCGTGAGTAAGAACAGCAAAATATTAATAAAAAAGTAACTTACCACACTCATCATCACTTTCATTGTCGCTGGCAAAAGAGCTGTTGAGATCAGAATAATTGTCATTGTCACCATCTTGTCACAGCATATAGTCTTCTGTTCCATCCAATGAATTGGTAATCCCACCCTTCTTAAAGCTACACACGCTATCGCTTCAAGGTCAGGGTAGCAACCTTGCTGCAAATAATACCCGCACCCCAATTTTTGCAAAAAATATGCGTGGATTATTCAAGTATATACGGTAAATAAGGTGCAAACTTGGTAAACTGTAACATAGAAATTCAACTAGGCCTATTTCGGATTGTTAAAAATATGATCAAGTTTGTTAACCATCACCTTCTTTCCCATCATAATCATAATTCAACCACTGATTGAGAAGAAAGGGAAGGATGTCCTTCACCTATGTCTTGCGAAAAATAAGAAAAACTTTTGTTACTTTCACGGTGAATATGGTCAGAAATAGACTTTTTAGCATTCCACCATGTCTATTTATGATTAAAAAACTTACTATCACTTACAGTATTTTTCCTACAGTTTTGTGATACAATACAAACTTGTATAGGTAACTATTACTGGTACCTGTATTGTGTGGGGAGAGTCAAACAGTATGACAAACTTTGAGGTAAGATATCGCAATTTCGTGAAACAACCCATGTTCTCTGACGTGTCATTTAGCAGCTATATGACATGGAAGAAAAGACATGTTTTAATGACATTTACAATTGTGAAATTAATTATCCATTTTTCTTGAAGTATCCTTACGGACAGTTTACAGAAGGTGTTCAAAGTGTTTAGCCTGAGCCTGATTACATTCACTACACCAGGGGTGGCAGAAAACGATTTGCTCTGAATCCATAGTGAATGCAATCTGGATAATATTCAGATCATTAACTGTAAAACTGAAAGGGGGGGGTGAAGTCCAGTCTATTTCTTGTTTGCAGTGACGGGTTAGTATTATAGTGAACACTTGAGGGAGTAGAATGTTAATTTCCAGCTCTACTACACTGGTGAACAAAATTAAAGCAAACGTGTAAGGCATAGAAAAACAAATGCAATTCATTCGAAGTAAATCAATATAGGCAATATAACGTTGCACACTAGCGAACTGTTTTTTATTAAATACAATCAGAAGTTTACTATGGTTTGTTGAATTGGTATTTTAATTTCCCCTTGCACAAACAAAAATAATACAAAACAGAAGTAGGAAAACTAGTCGTCCTGATCTGAACCTTTGGCTATACATTCAAAATGTGGAGTAATATCTGTAACAGCTATACACAACTGTGCCGAAAGATTATTATCTGAAAGAGAGAATCTTGCTTTTGATTTAGCAGTGTTCATTCTACAAAAGAATTGTTCACAAACATATGTGGAGCTATATAGTGCATTGTATTCGTCACCTGACATAATTAGGAATATTAAATCCAGATGTTTGAGATGAGCAGGGCATGTAGCAAGTATGGGCGAATCCAGAAATGCATATAGAGTGTTAGTTGGGAGACCGGAGGGAGAAAGACCTTTGGGGAGGCCGAGATGTAGATGTTAAATGTTATGTTTTATTTAACAACGCTCGCAACTGCAGAGGTTATATCAGCGTCGCCAGATGTGCTGGAATTTTGTCCCGCAGGAGTTCAGTAAATCTACTGACAAGAGCCTGTCGCATTTAAGCACACTTATATGCCATCGACCTGGCCCGGGATCGAACCCGCAACCTTGGGCATAGAAGGCCAGCCCGAGACGTAGATGGGAGGATAATATTAAAATGGATTTAAGGGAGATGAGATATGATGATAGAGAGTGGATTAATCTTGCACAAGAAGGGACCGATGGCGGGCTTATGTGAGGGCTGCAGTGAACCTGCGGGTTCCTTAAAAGCCATTTGTAAGTAAGTATATATTGCTGTAAGAGAGGCAACAAAATCTCTGAGACGTTTATATTTCACTTTACATAATTGTGCAAATAAATTCCCACCCACTAAATCTTTGCAGTTGATTTTCACCACTAAGTCTGTTTGTAGATCAATAAGTTCACATTTCAAGTTAATTCTTGCACTGGTTACATCTACAGAAGTTAATTCTTGCACTGGTTGCATCTACAGAAAAAGGCTGACAAATACCGCAAGATCATTCTCCATGCCCCTGAAATCGCAGAATCTGGCACTGAATTCAGTTTTCAGGTTATCCATAATAGCTATATACTAAACAGCTTATTACAAATTGGGCATCACTCTCGTCATCTGTTTTACAATAGAAGAACTCTTCCTCCCATTTCACTAGAAATCTCTGTTTTTTGAAAATGGAAGGTGTGGACAGCCATTGCTCCACCACTGCTGCCGCTTGTTTGTACGCTGAGTAATGGTACCAAAGGAGGGAGGTATGCTCTGTGTCTGAGTATGAAAACAAAATAATGACACAGGATAAATTACTAAGGTTGCCCTTCTTATGGATTCCATGAATTGTAAATTCATATCAGATACCAGTACTGGTTCTCTTTCCGACCTCTAGGAAACACTTGGTAGCTTGCGAGTTTTTTCTTATAACATCCATTAAACACGAAAAAACACACAGCTAGCTGAACCCTTTGATTGGGAAAATGTCGTCTGTATTCCTCAACAGCAGCTAATGCATTGCCTTCACAAAATCCATAAACGAAAAACATATTTGTAATCATTATGTGAATGCATGAATTACATGTCAAGTGATCATGTAATCAGTTGTGTGTGTTGCACATGCATTATGGAGCTCAGATGCTGCCGTGTGCGAAAGATCTGGAGTAACGTGTAGTGTAGTACACGGAACCGCAGAATGTTCCAGTATTTCTCCCAACTGTTAGACCTTGGACATAAGTATATCAGGTTGAATGGATGTAGATCAGCGTTGTCAGACAGAGCCTAAACGGAGCGGAGCGCTCCACTATGCCTCGTTGCGTGCTCCTGTGCTTCCACAGACATTAGCAAGTTCACTCTCCGACTCCACTTTCTAGCTCCACAACTGGTTTTGGAGCTTACAACTCTGACACTACTGATGTAGATTAACCCAAACTACATTATTCTGAAGCATTTTATATTCCTCCTGAGACACCCTGTATATATAAGGGACGAAATGGAACACTCTCAGGACACATAACACGGAAAATAATGTCTGTTTTTCCAAACGAAATAGAAAATAATTGACAGTTGAAGTGGCAACACTATGTTTGTATTTTTTGTTCTTGTTTCTTTTGCATCACACCTGACTTCATTCTGTGACATTTTCTAGTGCACAGTGTGTTGAGATTCTATAGAATAATCCTGTAAGATAGAATATTCCGGACATGATTAGCGAATGGTAGTGCAGTAACATTCTCGAAGGTTCTATCTATACTTTTTTCCATAATGTCTGACAGGAGATGTAAAATTGGTAGCAGAGGAGAAGTATAATTGCTGTTCAACCAATGGCAGAGGTCTCATTCCACGCTTGCCTTGAAGTTGGGCAGTCTGTAGCATTTTTCCAGCGTCCAACTTCAAGATAATCATGGACTGAAACCTCTTCCATTGGTTCAATAGCAATCGAATCGGTATTTGTTAAAACGTCAGTCACAGTTTTTGTGATGTTCAAGTTTGTCGTTATTTCGCAATATTTATTGTTCAACTTATCGTTTTGTGTTAAAATTAAGTGACTTACATGTTCATAATGAATCTACAGAGAACTAAAATACTTTAATAAGAGTTTTTAAGCAAGAGTTTTTTTATTACAATTCCTACAAGTCTCAATTTCATTATTAACATTGTTTTAACAGATATCGATTCAATTATTCATCTCTCCTCCTCTGCCAGCAATGTTTACTTCTCCTGTCAAACATTATGGGACGAAGTGTAAATATTTCGATATTGTATGCATATAGAAAGTTCTTGAAGGGCCTGGAAAACTCTGGAAGATTGTTGAATGTTCTAGAACACTGTTGTCATTTTATTGTTTTCTAATGCCAGGTGTTTGACAATAAAGTCGTTTGACCTCTTGCACTCCAATATTTTTCAAAGATATTATCATGGTCAGCCACTGAAGCACAGCAAGTTGTAGCCGATTTAAGTGAACACCATATTTTAACGTTTTGGTGGCTACTTCATTCACACACAACCCCCAGAATGTCTGGAGGACCACACCTGCTGTTGGTCGACGGGTCCATTGGATCTAGCTGGGAGATTTGTTGATCACCAGCTTTCCCTCCTTAAGCCACTGGAGGACGATTTTAGTGCCATAGCAGGTCAGGACTAGGAACAGAAAAGTAGAAAGAGGAGGAAGGAAAGTGAAATGAACCCCTAGGCCTCGAATGCTCTAATGCTGTCGGGGTCGAAGAAAGTAAGAGTTCAGTCAGAGGACTGGATAGGAAAGAGTAAAGAGGGAATTAGGTATTGAATAGAGGAAAATTATACCAAATTCAGTCATTAACTCATCAAGCTGACCAGTGCTAATTGATGAGTAGCCCCTCCCTTTAGTTCAGCTTGTAAAATTAGCCTAGCCATCCACTGGCACCGTGAATGGCCGAATATTTGTTAGGCCGTATACGGCCGAATGCTGGACAACCGGCAGAAGAGCCGATCGATCGTCCACTGGAGCCGACACTTTGGCCATCAATTACCAGTTGTATGTTGTACATTACATACATGCTTATACTTAATACATACATACATTACATGCATACATACTTACAGCCACCGGTGTGGCTCAGTCGGTTAAGGCGCTTGCCTGCTGGTCTGAAGTTGCGCTCGAGCGCTGGTTCGATCCTCGCTTGGGCTGATTACATTTGGGCTTTTTCCGAGGTTTACCCCAACCGTAAGTTGAATGCCAGGTAATCTATGGCGAATCCTCGGCTTATCTCGCCAAATATCATCTCGCTATCACCAATCTCATCGACGCTAAATAACCTCGTAGTTGATACAGCGTCGTTAAATAACCAACTTAAAAAGTAGGTATATATATGTATATATATATATATATATATATATATATATATATATATATATATATACACACACATACATACATATAAATGGCTTTTAAGGAACCCACAGGTTCATTGTCGCTATCACAAAAGCCCGCCATCGGTCCCTATTCCAATTTGTGCAAGATTAATCCAGTCTCTATCATCAAATCCCATCTCCCTCAAATCCTTTAATACTAGTATTATTCTCCTATTTACGTCTCGGCCTCCCCAAAGGTCTTTTTCCCTCCGGCCTCCCAACTAACACTCTATATGCATTTCTGGATTCGCCCATACGTTCTACATGCCCTGCCCATCTCAAACGTCTCGATTTAATGTTCCTAATTATGTCAGGTAAGGAATACAGCGTGCAGTTCTGCATTGTGTAACTATCTCCATGGGTGTTTCATCATGTACACCTACACAATAAACTTCTAAAAGATAGTGCTAAGTTTTTCGATTACTATCGGATGAATGTTTATACATTAAATATATTTTAAATGTAATTCGTCCATCAATCTCAAAATGGTCAGATTTCAGAGAAGTTGTACCATCTGAGAAACGTTTGTCAGTAATATTAAAGTAAGTAGTACATGAATAATAATTTGTTAAGCCTTAAAAGTTTTAGTTCACTTGTGTAATGAAAAAAAAATATATATAAGATCTAATTAATTTTTCGGCGTTCATGGCGAAATTTATGGAAACAGTGACCACGTGTTGCTCTGTTCGGCAGAATGAGACCAGAAAATCCCATCTGAATTGGATCCAATCGTCATTCGGCCGCAAACGGCCGAATAGGGCGAGTGTAATGGACGCACGCCAATGCATTCTCTTGTTGTTGGATCATTTGGCCGTGTACGACCATAAACGGCCGAGTTGTTATTCGGCCGAATTCGGTTCCAGTGGACGGCCAGCCTTATGCTTACTAACAGCTGCACCACGGGAAGGTAGGGATGGGACATTGGGTATTTGTCCAGGTTGGTTCCTTAAAGCCTTCAATGAGAAGGATTAATGGCTCTCCCCCCTGTATCCGACAGATACCCTTTTAGAACACTGTAAGACTGTGGAACATTCAAGAATGTCCTAGAATGTCATGTGCCTGTATTCTAGAATGTTTGATTAGGGAACGTTCTGAAATATTTTAGATACTACCACAATCCTGGGACTGTGTAAGTCAAAGTACGTTATATAAATAAAAAATAAAAGTAAAGTATGTTTTATGTCTGGACCCTGTTTATATGGTAGATATTATAAAGATGGGAATATTTGGTTGGCTGTTAAAATAAAGAACGGGCTCTAACATTTCACCAACAATGAGATGAGAATTATATATTGTTTGAATGTGTAAATAAAATAAGTGAATGAAAGAATGTATTTCAGATTTTGTTTGAAACAGTGTTGGAGGTGCTGAAGATCCAATTATAGATTTTATAACTAAGTGAAAATGTAACACGAGGAGTGTGAATGAATGCTGGAAGTAAGTTATAACAATATTAAAACCACAGTTTTATATTTTCGAAGTGACTTCATTTTGTGCACTCAATGATATCACTCTTTATGTTAGACGAATGTTACACATGTTAAAGGACAAGTGATTTTACAATTTCCTACGGAAATTATAAATAAAAACCCTTGCTGTAATACTGTCAACATGGTCAGTATTTTTTATTGTTGTTATTGTATATATGGGAATATTTAAGTTACGAAGTTACCTTCTTAGCCAAATATGTCTTCTAATCTATGATTTGCACCACAAAATAAATTATTGTTGTATATTCTTTATTTAAAGGCCGTTTAAAATTGATAAAGCTATAAATGAACGATGAGACAATCTTGTGATAGTGGAGCAATGGTAGAATAAGAATGGTGGGGAAATCGAAGTACTCGAAGACATCTACCACACAACCATTTTGTCCACCATTGTCTAAGGATTTTTCTAGGATCGAATCCTGTTTGGTGGGAAGCTGTTGACTGACTGATGAGATGATCTTGTGATAGTGTTCAGCAATGGTAGAATATGAATCGAAGTGCTGAAGAATTCTACTGCACAGTCATTTTGTCCACTACAGTTATTTCAGGATTTTCCTGGGATCGAATCCTGTATGGTGAAAAGCTGTCAGCTGGCAGAACAATGGCTGGGTCACAAAATAATTAGTTTGTAAACTTAAAGCTACTGACAAAGAGGTTAATTAAGAACCACTTTGGATTATTTAATGTAACAGTGAAACATAGCTGTTTTAAAATTATGTTCAGTGTTTGTGTTGTACCTATTTGTGTTTCATGTAGGCCTATCTGCCTCTTATGCCACAACTGCTTTATAAATTAATTTCATTCTTGTGTTTATTTTGGATTTTATGTATATTTTTAATTGTAATCATGGAAGTTACATATTCAATAATAAATATTGAAATTTGAGAAGATTTACACAGAATTAATTTTTAAGTCACTGGCTTCATTTATACACCGACGGATCCTTGATCTCCAGAGAACAAGGTGCCGGTGCAGGTGTTACGTGCTGTCTCTTCTCACTTTATAGATCTCTTGGATATGGAACAACAAGTTTTGATGGAGAAATCATTGCAATAAGTGAAAGTCTCAGGAATCTTCTATGCCACATCAATAAATTTAAGAATGCAGTTATATTGTCAGATTCCAAAGCAGCTATTCTATCAATAGTCTCTAGACACACATCTTCATCTCAAACGGCAGAAATAACTAAAATGCTCTCTCAATTAATATCACTTAATAACGAATTTTATTCCAATGGATACCATCCCATTGTGGAATCCTGGGAAACGAGAATGTGGATGCTTTAGCAAAGAAGGGCAGCACTGCTACTTACAGACCTGTTACTAAATCTTACATATTACTCTGTGGAAATATATATTAAATCTACATACTTGGACTTCAACAAACAATTTGATAACACAATCTCAAAGGAAAAAATGGAACTCTCTGCATCATAATCCACAGTTAATTCCCGATTTACCACGAAAATCGTCTGTAGCTGCATTTAGACTGGCAACAGGCCATGATTGTTTGGCCAAACACCTGCATAGAATTGGAATATATCAGTCCCCTAACTGCCCATTGTGCAACTCAAACCAAGAAATGGATTCGGAACACCTCAAAATCTGTGCTTCAGTGGCTGACCATGATAATATCTTTGAAAAATATTGGAGTGCAAGAGATCAAATGACTTTATTGTCAAACACCTGGCATTAGAAAACAACAAGTCAGAGGTGTAGGTACTGGGAGGGCTGGCAGGGCGAGAGCCCTGGAAGGAGAGTGATGACAACACGAAAACAACCTGTGTTTGTTTATGCGGTGCTGGGAAATTCGTGGAATGCCGAGTTTTTGTATTTTTCCACGTGAAATGAAGCCAACTTTCTCTCTTGCAAAGGTGAGACTGCGTAGAACTTTGTGTCTTATTTTATACTTTCTTGTTCAGGGTGATTTGAAATAGTCTGAAGTACGTATCTCTATGTTTTAGCTCATTCTGTGCTACAATGACGGGAATTACGCGGACAGTATTGAGAGAGGTGTAAAACTTGCATAAATTGACTGATTTAATTTGCGCAGTTACTGCTCAAATGATATAAGTCAGTGAAGATGTACTTCGTAAAACCAGAAGGATAATAGTTTACGAGTTACAAATTAAATTCCTTGTACAGAGTTGTATTTTATTGTTCCAAAAAATAATACATTCATGTACGGTACCGTATATTATTAGAAAATGCGTTATTTGTTGTTACAAGTGTTTTATAATTAACTTTATGCTCGACCATGCCGAAATGTAGTAATTATACACCTGGTAGCAGTCCTTTAATGCATGTCATTAAAGTACACCTACTCATTAAAGTTGAGGTGTTTTCAGCCAATGACAACTCAGCTTACAGGTGTTCAGCTAATAACGAGTCAGCTTTGTACCGTTATAAAACCGCAAGTATCGATTATTCTCGGATATGCAATCGAAAGAGAATTAGCGAAAAGTCACGGAGGCTGGAAATCCAATACTGTCGCAGAAGGTTATGTTCTGTTACTATAATAATTAGCGTTAATTGTAAATAATATTCAAATAAATTCAATTTGTCATCTCGTTTTGCAATGTCGAATTCAATAATCAAAGTTATACAAAGTTTAACGGGATTACACAAGGTCAATGACATTATTGTTCCTCGGAAAAAATCAATACTTTCGCGTCTGCGCACATCTCACAATTCACGACCTAGAACAAGGTCACTTCCGATCGTGTCAGATACAAATAAAATGTATACATCTGAATACTGTAATTTCAAGTTAGAAATGTGGTCGAGCATAAAAAGTCTTATGAAACTCGCCTATAATGGTAATTAAGAAACTCGTATGAAAATTATGAAACTCGCTTGCGCTCGTTTCATAAACATCCATACTCGCTTCTTAATTATATCATTATAGGCTCGTTGCATAATGTACTATTCCTCCCGTTCATATATGCTAAAATTTTGTCCTTCTGACATTAAAACACTAAGCAATTCTTAATCTATTGTCATGGGATATATAATGGCATACACAGAATTTATGAAAGTTTTCAATCAGTACCTAATATGATAAGTTTTTTTTGAAGTGAAGTGTATCTGAAAGAAGTATTAACAACATACATAACTAGATTGTAATTTTAATACTTTTCATAATATCTTAACTGAAAAGAATCCCACTTTAGGTGACTTGCAGCACGGGTTAATATTTTTATCAATCTTCACTAGACTTGGAATAGATAGTTTTCAAGTATACTGGAGCTGATTCATGGGGTACCAAAGTAGAAATTTGAGAACTAAATATGTATAAGCTAAGGACCACTCTAATGAGCATAAGAATACCACGTCTAACTTCGTAGATTGTTTACATCTTCTGCATCACAATTCAAATTTTAAGACAAAGTGACAAAGACTTTCTTGAATCAGAATTCAGTGCAGACGAATTTATTGTAGATGTAATTTTTCGGCAAAAGAAAAAAGAACGAAAATTATTTGGGTAATTTAATAATTAATATTATATTTTCAATAAGCATACTTATTTACAAATGACTTGTAACACACCTGGAGGTTCATTGCCGCTCTCACATAAGCCCGCCATCTGTTCCTATCCTGAGCAAGATTAATCCAGTCTCTAGCATCATATCCCACCTTCCTCAAATCCATTTTAATATTATCCTCCCATCTATGTCTTGACCTACCCAAAGGTCTTTTTCCCCTCAGGTCTTCCAATTAACACTTTATATATATTTCTGGATTCACCCATACGTGCTACCATGCTCAGCCCATCTCAAATGTCTGGATTTAATGTTCCTAATTGTAATATACTGGGTAAGAATACAATGCGTGCAGTTCTGTGTTGTGTAACTTTCTCCATTCTCCTGTAACTTCATCCCCTTAGCCTTAAATATTTTCCTAAGTATATTATTCTCGAACACCCTTAACCTTATGATTATGATTATGTCTCGTGACCAGAATATTGTACGAAATGGAAATATAAAAATTAGAAATTTATCTTTTGAAGAGGTGAAGAAGTTCAAATATCTTGGAGCAACAGTAACAAATATAAATGATACTCGGGAGGAAATTAAACACAGAATAAATATGGGAAATGCCTGTTATTATTCGGTTGAGAAGCTTTTATCATCCAGTCTGCTGTCGAAAAATCTGAAAGTTAGAATTTATAAAACAGTTATATTACCGGTTGTTCTGTATGGTTGTGAAACTTGGACTCTCACTTTGAGAGAGGAACAGAGACTACGGGTGTTTGAGAATAAGATTCTTAGGGAAATATTTGGGGCTAAGAGGGATGAAGTTACATGAGAATGGAGAAAGTTACACAACACAGAACTGCACGCATTGTATTCTTCACCTGACATAATTAGGAACATTAAATCCAGACGTTTGGGATGGGCAGGGCATGTAGCACGTATGGGCGAATCCAGAAATGCATATAGAGTGTTAGTTGGGAGGCCGGAGGGAAAAAGACCTTTAGGGAGGCCGAGACGTAGATGGGAGGATAATATTAAAATGGATTTGAGGGAAATGGGATATGATGATAGAGAATGGATTCATTTTGCTCAGGATAGGGACCAATGGCGGGCTTATGTGAGGGCGGCAATGAACCTCCGGGTTCCTTAAAAGCCAGTAAGTAAGTACCCTTAACCCCCATTCCTCTCTCAAAGTAGAGTCCAAGTTTCACAACCATACAGAACAATCGCTAATATATAACTGTTTTTATAAATTCTAACTTTCAGTTTTTTTGAGAGCAGACTAGATGATAAAAGCTTCCCAAGAAATTAGGTAATTGTAGTAAATAAAATATTGGTTAAGAAACCTTTTCTTTAGATGAAATAGTGGGCCTACCTACAACGGCATTTCGATCATTTTCGAATTAGCTGAGAAGTAGTTCAAAGAATACTGATGATGGCTTGCAACAAAGTGAAGAAAAAGATTACATTTAACAACAACCGATTTCTATTTGTAATATAAAAATACTGACAATTTCACGTTGCATACATGTATCACTAGGTACTAAATGATGATGATAATAATAATAATAATAATAATAATAATTACCCTATTCTAGCAGTATTAAGTGAGCCATGACAACAAGTTGCAGTATATGTCAAGTGGGAGGGCTGTTAATTATTTAATAAATAGGAATAAATCCTAAAAATTCAGGGCCATTGCACTTCGACTAAAGAGATTTTAGAAAATTGAATTTTTTTGTGCTTAACTACTGGGACGTAATGCAACTTTTTTTTCCTATCTAACTTTGAATTAAAAAAAAAATATAATAATAATAATAATAATAATAATAATAATAATAATAATAATAATAATAATAATTTTCGAAATATGGCACGATGTAAGAAATTAAATACTTCAATAATAGTATGCATTATTGTCTTTATTTATAGTTAATTCATTATTCTGTTCGCGAATTTTTTTTATTAAATATCACGCGAGCTTTTCATTTTCTTATTGTTGGATACATTCACTCACACATAGCGCTCGTCAGTTTATCGCCAAAATGAAAATCTTTTCTGATATTACCTATAATCATCTTTAAATTGATTTTTGCAGCGTAGTACTTTCTCTTTATGCTTAATGTAGCCAATGACTGATGAGTAAGTAAAGATGGGTTTTAGCTGTTTACTTAATGGGTATTGAAATTAAATGGTTTTCGAATTGGAGTATTGGCCAATTAATTCTCTTTAATCTATCTGTGCTTGGTTTCTTAACAGTGCAAAGAGAAACTGTTGGTGATCTATCTTCGTTATTTTTTAGTCGTGGCAGTATCTTCAAGACGGACTTTATAAGCCCTCATTTAGTGGCAGTACTTAAGAAATGAATTGTCTGTTTGCTCAATAATTAACCAAAAACTTTAAAGTCGCGGTCCTTGAAATATAAGTAATAGTTAACATGTGACGTATTCCGAAATACGTGGGCCTATGCATTAATTTAACAGTGCTATTTACTCACGTCATGTCAGTTCGGTTGGAAATGAGTAAGCATACAATTTAAGTCTGACGTTTCTGAAATTATTTATACTTTACATCCGTAATGGAAAGAATGACAGTTAAATTGTAAAGTTTGACAAGCCATTTATAACTTTCGTGATTTTTTCTCTTTATATTAATAAAATATTTGATTTATTTCTTCAGTTTATTTATGTGAAGCGAGTAGAACGAGACACGGTAAAAAATAGGTTGCTAGTGTCTTGTTGCTTGCCTTTTTCGGATGAGTATTCTTGTAACATGGAGCTAAATTATATTCTTTAAATTGTTGATGGAATGAGCAAAGGTATCTTTATAATTAATAATAGTACTCGTGATTACCACGAAAATCGTAGTTCTTGTTTTGCATTGTAAATGAATATACATTTTTTATGGCTTGTGTGTTCTTTTGTTATGCAATGAGTGCATAATTGCGGATATTCTCAGTATGGCAACGTAAGGATTCCACAAGAGACCAAGTGTGTAGGGCTATCCGAAATAAGATTAGGAACATACACGAAAAGGAAGTGGAGAGAAAATCTTAACAGAGAAGTGTACAGAAAATGTTGATGCTTAACATGAATTAAAAAAAAATCGTTATTGCTCATATTTCAATTATTAGACTAACATGTAAATCATGCTGAAAGTTTCTCGATTTTGTAACGGGCAGATGAAAGTAAGTGCAGATTTGTTTAAGATAAAGTACCTACAATTAGGACTTGGCGATACAAGATTTTGTGTTTTTGCGTCTCGTCATACTTATATAGTTTTGGAGCCACGTGTTGACTCTACCACTAGGCAAGGAGTCCGTTTAAAAATTACAGTTCTGGCAATTGACCCTGCAGATTTCACTGTCTACCTGTCTCTCCAGAACATTGACGTAACGATGACAAAAAAATCTCGTACCTCCATGACACATGCTACCGGGTACTTTAGTTTATTTTTGAATATGTATTTTGATGTAGAACTACGTCCTTCTCACTAGATCTGGGGGCGGTACTTGGGAATTGATTGTCGATTAAAATGCAACCTCCTTGTTATACTTCTATTCCTCTTGTTCTCTTTGTTTTTCTTGCAATCCCCTTATTATCCTTGTATTCTCCTTATTTTCTTGCACTCCCCTTGTTATCCTTGCATTCCACTCGTTATTATTACTTTTCCCGTGTTCTCCTATTCCCATTGCTCTCTTCATATTGGACTTGTTCTTTTTGTACTCCCCTTTTTGGCGAAGACCTATTTTTCCTCATTACTGTACATAGCCTATGGACTTCGGACTGACTGTCACTTAAAATGCAATCCCCTTTTCTCCTTTTCTTCCCCTTGTTCTCTTTGTATTCCCTTTGTTCTTGTATTTCTCTTTTCATCCTTGCATTCTCCTTGTTCTCCTTTTATTTCTCTTTTTGTATTCCAATTGTTCTTCGTCTATTACTCTTTTTATTCATGTATACTCCTTGTACTCTTTTTATTCTCCTGGTTTTCCACGTATTTCCCTTTTTCTTCTTGTACTTCTCTTATTTTCCTTGTGTTCCCCCTTTTCTCCTTGTCTTCCCTTTGTCCTCCTTGTCTTCCCCTTGTTCTCCTTGTGGTCCCGTTTTTCTCATTGTGTTCCCACTATTCTTTCATTCCCTTTGGCTTTCTTATGTTTCCCTTGTATTCCCCTCGTTCTCTTTGTCTTTCCCTTGTTCTCCTTGTAGTCCCCTTGTTCTCTTTGTATTTCCCTTCTCCTTGCACTCCCTATGTTCCTTCAGTAGGCAGTTTCTTGTCAGCCATTGTCGCAGCGAATTCCTTTTCCTCTTTCTGATCAGGTTCAGCATCATTCTTTCTTCATGTACTCTTTTCAACACAGCTTCATTTCTTATTCTGTCTATCCATTTCACACCCTCCATCCGTCTCCATATCCACATTTCAAATGCTTCTATTCGCTTCTCTTCACTTCGTTGTAATGTCCATGTTTCTGCCCCATACAATCCCACACTCCAGTCGCCCTGAGTGGCGCAGTCGGTATAGTGCTGACTTTCTATGCCCGAGGTTGCGGGTTAGATCCCGGCCCAGTTGGTGACATTTAAGTGTGCTTAAATGTGACAGGTTCATGTCAGCAGATTTAGTGGCATGTAAAAGAATTCTTT